>NW_027260081.1:0-17357 GCF_045791955.1 Oncorhynchus clarkii lewisi
TGTAGATTTGTTAAGGACAGTCGGGGACATCCGTAAGGTGGCAACATGACTATTTATTAAGGACAGTCAGGGACATCCGTAAGGTGGCAACATTATTATTTATTAAGGACAGTCGGGGACATCCGTAAGGTGGCAACATTATTATTTATTAAGGACAGTCGGGGACATCCGTAAGGTGGCAACATGATTATTTATTAAGGACAGTCGGGGACATCCGTAAGGTGACAACATGATTATTTATTAAGGACAGTCAGGGACATCCGTAAGGTGACAACATGATTATTTAATAAGGACAGTCAGGGACATCCGTAAGGTGGCAACATGATTATTTAATAAGGACAGTCAGGGACATCAGTAAGGTGACAACATTATTATTTATTAAGGACAGTCAGGGACATCCGTAAGGTGGCAACATGATTATTTATTAAGGACAGTCAGGGACATCCGTAAGGTGGCAACATTATTATTTATTAAGGACAGTCGGGGACATCCGTAAGGTGGCAACATTATTATTTATTAAGGACAGTCGGGGACATCCGTAAGGTGACAACATTATTATTTATTAAGGACAGTCAGGGACATCCGTAAGGTGACAACATTATTATTTATTAAGGACAGTCAGGGACATCCGTAAGGTGGCAACATGACTATTTATTAAGGACAGTCAGGGACATCCGTAAGGTGGCAACATGATTATTTATTAAGGACAGTCGGGGACATCCGTAAGGTGACAACATGATTATTTATTAAGGACAGTCAGGGACATCCGTAAGGTGACAACATGATTATTTAATAAGGACAGTCAGGGACATCCGTAAGGTGGCAACATGATTATTTAATAAGGACAGTCAGGGACATCCGTAAGGTGACAACATTATTATTTATTAAGGACAGTCAGGGACATCCGTAAGGTGGCAACATGATTATTTATTAAGGACAGTCAGGGACATCCGTAAGGTGGCAACATTATTATTTATTAAGGACAGTCAGGGACATCCTTAAGGTGGCAACATGATTATTTATTAAGGACAGTCAGGGACATCCGTAAGGTGGCAACATTATTATTTATTAAGGACAGTCAGGGACATCCGTAAGGTGCCAACATGATTATTTAATAAGGACAGTCAGGGACATCCGTAAGGTGGCAACATGATTATTTATTAAGGACAGTCGGGGACATCCGTAAGGAGCCAACATGATTATTTATTAAGGACAGTCAGGGACATCCGTAAGGTGCCAACATGACTATTTATTAAGGACAGTCAGGGACATCCGTAAGGTGCCAACATGATTATTTAATAAGGACAGTCAGGGACATCCGTAAGGTGCCAACATGATTATTTAATAAGGACAGTCAGGGACATCCGTAAGGTGTCAACATGATTATTTAATAAGGACAGTCAGGGACATCCGTAAGGTGGCAACATTATTATTTATTAAGGACAGTCGGGGACATCCGTAAGGTGGCAACATTATTATTTATTAAGGACAGTCGGGGACATCCGTAAGGTGGCAACATGATTTGAAGTACAGCAGAAAGACAGAGATCTTCTCTGAGAACAGAGAGGATAAAAACAGACCCTGTGCGATATCGAGAATATCTGGAAAAAAGGGAAAGAAATGCTAAAAGAAAGGAAGAAGGGAAAGGTCAAATTAGTTTTGTGGGTTTTTTTTCTGAGAGGGAGAAGAGGTAGATAGAGGTCAAGTCAAAGACAACACAGTGCAGCAGTGAAAATGCACGAAGACGGAGCCAGAGGATCCCAGAGAGGAGAATGTAATGGCACTGCTATACCATGGTGGAGCAGAGGCTCTCTAGAGGAGAATGTAATGGCACGGCTATACCATGGTGGAGCAGAGGCTCTCTAGAGGAGAATGTAATGGCACGGCTATACCATGGTGGAGCAGAGGCTCTCTAGAGGAGAATGTAATGGCACGGCTATACCATGGTGGAGCAGAGGCTCTCTAGAGGAGAATGGAATGGCACAGCTATACCATGGTGGAGCAGGGGCTCTCTAGAGGAGAATGGAATGGCACAGCTATACCATGGTGGAGCAGGGGCTCCCAGAGAGGAGAATGTAATGGCACGGCTATACCATGGTGGAGCAGGGGCTCTCTAGAGGAGAATGGAATGGCACAGCTATACCATGGTGCAGCAGGGGCTCTCTAGTGGAGAATGGAATGGCACAGCTATACCATGGTGCAGCAGGGGCTCTCTAGAGGAGAATGGAATGGCACAGCTATACCATGGTGGAGCAGGGGCTCTCTAGTGGAGAATTCACCTGCCCCTCATGTATATAAAACCATGTGGTTCTCGCACAGCCACATGCAACGGCACAAACGCAACCTCATCAACAACCACAATTGGGAGCAGTGTCATCATCAACATCGACGGCAAGTTAGTGTGTGTACCTACGTCTGTGTGTGTGTGTGTGTGTACCTACGTCTGTGTGTGTGTGTGTGTGTGTACCTACGTCTGTGCGTGTGTTTTCGGTCACTCACCAGGACCATGAAGTCGTCAATCCACTTCCCCGCGTCTCTAAGCTCCAGCTTGCCGACCCAGGGGGCCTGGAACGTCTCGTTGAATGCGGTCAGAGTGATGTCCATGGAGTTTGGGTTGGTCATCATAAATGGCACACAGATCCACTGTGAGAGGAGAGTAGAGGTGAGGGGAGAGGGGGGGGGGTGATGCAAGGGTACACATTGGTCCAATGAGGCTGTTTCTTTTTTTAAATCTCAATATCGAATAATTAAGTGCTGTAATTGTTTTCAATGAAAATGGTAAAAAAAAAGAAACAAAAATCACTTCTTAACCAAGAATTGATCTACTGTCTGGAAGTGGTCTGTTATTGTCCGAGAGGTTTGGAACTCTTTCTTATTGGTCTATTAACTCATTTCCCGCTTGGTGATGTCACCAGGCAGGCCAAAACTCCATCCTAGAACAACTAGCAGAAACTTCAGTCGGCTCTTACACTAAAATGGCATTATCATAATTTTCACAATTTCACGGTATTATTCTAGCCTAGTGTGGAAATATATATAAAACACCAGAAAATCTCGATTTGAATGCACTGGGCCTTTAAGTATATTGGCATTTCCTTTCAAATAAAGTTGGATTCGATTCAAAATGGCCGCCTGTCACTCACCAGACTGAGGAAGATGAGGATGAGCTGGATGACATCGGTGTAGGCTACAGAGTAGAGTCCTCCCAGTAGAGTGTAGATGATGGCCACCACAGAGCTGATACAGATGGAGTAGACATAGTGCAGGTCCAGAATCACACTCATAGTGCCACCTGCAGCACACAGGGAGGGCAACGGAACACTGAGCTACGGAACACTGAGCTACGGAACACTCAGAACACTGAGCATCATCAACAATAGAATGTTCACAGACCGTTATCAATTAGCTGATAACCTACTGCTGTATAGATGAACCACTCTGCTTCTCCTTCTGGGGACTAAATGCTGGTTCTAATACTGCATAAATGTATTGCAAATATTAAAGTAATATCATAGAAACAGTGGTGATCCTGGTCAAGTACACTATAATACTTTTCTATTGCTATATACTATTAACAGTACATATTCTAAATGTAACTTTTTTATATACATACAGTTGTTACATACACCTTAGCCAAATACATTTAAACTCAGTTTGTCATAATTCCGGACATTTAATCCTTGTTAAGACTCCCTGTCTTAGGTCAGTTAGGATCACCACTTTATTTTAAGAATGTGAAATGTCAGAATAATAGTAGAGAAAATTATTTATTTCAGCTTTGATTTCTGTCATCACATTCCCAGTGGGTCAGATGTTTACATACATTCAATTAGTATTTGGTAGCATTACCTTTAAATTGTTTAACTTGGGTCAAACGTTTCAGGTAGCCTTCCACAAGCTTCCTACAATAAGTTGGGTGAATTTTGGCCCATTCCTCCTGACAGAGCTGGTGTAACTGAGTTAGGTTTGTAGGCCTCCTTGCTCAGGGCTTTGAGATGGCCACTCCAATACCTTGACTTTGTTGTCCTTAAGCCATTTTGCCACAACTTTGGAAGCATGCTTGGGGTCGTTGTCCATTTGGAAGACCCATTTGCGACCAAGCTTTAAATTCCTGACTGATGTCTTGAGATGTTGCTTCAATATATATCATTTTCCTCCCTCATGATACCATCTCCTGCAGCAAAGCACCCCCACAACATGATGCTGCCACCCCCACAACATGATGCTGCCACCCCCACAACATGATGCTGCCACCCCCGTGCTTCACGGTTGGGATGGTGTTCTTCGGCTTGCAAGCCTCCACCCTTTTTCCTCCAAACATATCAATGGTCATTATGGCCAAACAGTTTCATCATAGCAGAGGACATTTCTCCAAATGTCCGATCTTTGTCCCTATGTGTAGTTGCAAAACGTAGTCTGGCTTTTTATTGAGGTTTTGGAGCAGTGTCTTCTTCCTTGCTGGGCAGCCTTTCAGGTTATGTCGATATAGGACTCGTTTAACTGTGGATGTAGATACTTTTGTACCCGTTTCCTCCAGCATCTCTCCAAGGTCATTTGCTGTTGTTCTGGGACTGATTTGCACTTTTCGTGGTCCCATGGTGTTTATACTTGCGTACTATTGTTTGTACAGATGAACGTGGTACCTTCAGGCGTTTGGAAATTGCTCCCAAGGATGAACCAGACTCGTGGAGGTCTACAGTTTCTTTCCTGATGTCTTGGCTGATTTCTTTTGATTTTTCCTATGATGGCAATCAGAGGCACGGAGTTTGAAGGTAGGCCTTGAAATACATCCACAGGTACACCTCCAATATACTCAAACAATGTCAATTAGCCTATCAGAAGCTTCTAAAGCCATGACAACATTTTCTGGATTTTTCCAAGCTGTTTAAAGGCACAGTCCACTTAGTGTATGTAAATTTCTGACCCACAGGAATTGTGATACAGTGAATTATAAGTTAAATAATCTGTCTGTAAACAATTGTTGTAAAAATGACTTGTGTCATGCACAAAGTAGATGTCCTAACCGACTTGCCAAAACTATAGTTTATTAACAAGATATTTGTGGAGTGGTTGAAAAACTAGTTTTAATGACTCCAGTCTAAGTGTAGGTAAACTAGTTTTAATGACTCCAGTCTAAGTGTAGGTAAACTCGTTTTAATGACTCCAGTCTAAGTGTAGGTAAACTAGTTTTAATGACTCCAGTCTAAGTGTATGTAAACTAGGTTTAATGACTCCAGTCTAAGTGTATGTAAACTAGTTTTAATGACTCCAGTCTAAGTGTATGTAAACTAGTTTTAATGACTCCAGTCTAAGTGTATGTAAACTAGTTTTAATGACTCCAGTCTAAGTGTATGTAAACTAGTTTTAATGACTCCAGTCTAAGTGTAGGTAAACTAGTTTTAATGACTCCGGTCTAAGTGTATGTAAACTAGTTTTAATGACTCCAGTCTAAGTGTAGGTAAACTAGTTTTAATGACTCCAGTCTAAGTGTATGTAAACTAGTTTTAATGACTCCAACCTAAGTGTATGTAAACTAGTTTTAATGACTCCAGTCTAAGTGTAGGTAAACTAGTTTTAATGACTCCAGTCTAAGTGTATGTAAACTAGTTTTAATGACTCCAGTCTAAGTGTATGTAAACTAGTTTTAATGACTCCAGTCTAAGTGTATGTAAACTAGTTTTAATGACTCCAGTCTAAGTGTATGTAAACTAGTTTTAATGACTCCAGTCTAAGTGTATGTAAACTAGTTTTAATGACTCCAGTCTAAGTGTAGGTAAACTAGTTTTAATGACTCCAGTCTAAGTGTATGTAAACTAGTTTTAATGACTCCAGTCTAAGTGTAGGTAAACTAGTTTTAATGACTCCAGTCTAAGTGTATGTAAACTAGTTTTAATGACTCCAGTCTAAGTGTATGTAAACTAGTTTTAATGACTCCAGTCTAAGTGTATGTAAACTAGTTTTAATGACTCCAGTCTAAGTGTATGTAAACTAGTTTTAATGACTCCAGTCTAAGTGTATGTAAACTAGTTTTAATGACTCCAGTCTAAGTGTATGTAAACTAGTTTTAATGACTCCAGTCTAAGTGTATGTAAACTAGTTTTAATGACTCCAGTCTAAGTGTAGGTAAACTAGTTTTAATGACTCCAGTCTAAGTGTATGTAAACTAGTTTTAATGACTCCATTCTAAGTGTAGGTAAACTAGTTTTAATGACTCCAGTCTAAGTGTAGGTAAACTAGTTTTAATGACTCCAGTCTAAGTGTATGTAAACTAGTTTTAATGACTCCAGTCTAAGTGTAGGTAAACTAGTCTTAATGACTACAGTCTAAGTGTATGTAAACTAGTGTTAATGACTCCAGTCTAAGTTTATGTAAACTAGTTTTAATGACTCCAGTCTAAGTGTAGGTAAACTAGTTTTAATGACTCCAGTCTAAGTGTATGTAAATTAGTTTTAATGACTCCAGTCTAAGTGTATGTAAACTAATTTTAATGACTCCAGTCTAAGTGTAGGTAAACTAGTTTTAATGACTCCAGTCTAAGTGTATGTAAACTAGTTTTAATGACTCCAGTCTAAGTGTAGGTAAACTAGTTTTAATGACTCCAACCTAAGTGTATGTAAACTAGTTTTAATGACTCCAGTCTAAGTGTATGTAAACTAGTTTTAATGACTCCAGTCTAAGTGTATGTAAACTAGTTTTAATGACTCCAGTCTAAGTGTATGTAAACTAGTTTTAATGACTCCAGTCTAAGTGTAGGTAAACTAGTTTTAATGACTCCAGTCTAAGTGTAGGTAAACTAGTTTTAATGACTCCAGTCTAAGTGTATGTAAACTAGTTTTAATGACTCCAGTCTAAGTGTAGGTAAACTAGTTTTAATGACTCCAACCTAAGTGTATGTAAACTAGTTTTAATGACTCCAACCTAAGTGTATGTAAACTCCCGACTTCAACTGTACATACTGTCTGTCCATTGATGGCATTTTGTTCAGTTTAGATCAGCAATGGGTTCTAGCCTCGACCTAAGCAGGGCAGGGTCTGTTTCAAACCTTGAAGCAACCAAAGAGCAATGGTCAAGCAACAGGCCTGCCAAAAATGTATATTTTTTAGAACCGAAGAAAGCAAAACTGCTCATATCGGAAGAAGCCTACTGAGTCTCTGAGTTGCTTCTCTCACTCGAAGATTCATCATAAATCACCATCATCAGGTTACATCATAACTATTAAGAACTAAGGAACTAAAGAATATTAAATAATAATAATAATAATAATAATAATGCACAACAAATATAAAAATAAAAAAATAGAGAAAATAATGAATCAATCAATAAGTAGATAAACATGAGTAAATCCAGGTCTACCTCCCTCCAATCAGGGCCAGGGTCAGCTCGGCCCCGCCCAGCTCGGCCCCGCACAGCTCGGCCCCGCCCAGCTCGGCCCCGCCCCCCCCCCCCAGCTCGGCCCCGCCCCGCCCCGCCCGCCTGGCCAAGACGCACCTACGTCCTTAAACAGAAAAGTGTCAGATCGCCACATCGCTGACTACTAGGTTTTTCAGCCTGCCTGTGACCTTTTGACCTCTGCTCTTGACCTTTGACTTGAACTTCACCCCGTATATTTAAATGTTTGACCACTGATGTCGAGGAGTATCTATTTTTTTATATTTTCTTTAGCCCCTTCAGAGATTGTGTGTGTGTGTGTGTGTGTGTGTGTGTGTGTGTGTGTGTCGAGGGTTGGAGAACATACTGTACTGCAGGACCAGTTGGTTACCTAGGCAACATTCAAACGTTGTATCAGTTGGTCATTCTTGGTCCACAATAAAACATTGAATCAGTTGGTTACCTAGGCTGACCAGCGTCCTAGCGACCCACAGGACGTCTGCAATGAGCGCTGGGAAGATGAGCAGGCTGCTCAGGACGTTGCCATACTTTATCTGGAACGGATCCATCATTGTCACGTACTTGTTTTCCCTCATTGGCTTGGCGAAGAAAAAACCACCTGCGTCAGAAAAGAGAGAAAAGAGAGAGAGGAGTATGGGGATGGAGGGGGGAGAGAGAGGAGTATGGAGGGGGGAGAGAGAGGAGGAGGAGGATAGAGGGGAGAGAGAGGAGGAGGGGGATGGAGGGGGGAGAGAGAGGAGGAGGGGGATGGAGGGGGGAGAGAGAGGAAGAGGGGGATGGAGGGGGGAGAGAGAGGAAGCGAGGGATGGAGGGGGAGAGAGAGGAAGAGGGGGATGGAGGGGGGAGAGAGAGGAAGAGGGGACGGAGGGGGAGGGAGAGGAGGGATAATAAAACATAGGAAACTGAAAACAAACAGGTGACCTCTGATTACACAACACCTGTTTCTGTTATTGCCAGCCGAGTGGATAAACAATGGATCCAAACAACACCAAGGGGATCATGTTACGTTTCCTGATTTCCAATCAAAGCTACGCTTGACAAAACGCTAAACACACACACACACACACACACACACACACACACACACACACACACACACACACACACACACACACACACACACACACACACACACACACACACACACCCCACCACTCACCCCATAGCCCATAACTATGACAAATCATTTCCCTCTCACTTTACGACTGTGTTCTTTTGTTGGTTACGTGCAGGACAGCTGTTTCATTCGTGTGTGTGTGTGTGTGCGTGTGTGTGTGTGTGTGTGTGTGTGTGTGTGTGTGTGTTTAGCGTTTTGTCAATCGTAGCTTTGATTGGAAATCAGGAAACGTAACATGGTCCCCTTGGTGTTGTTTGGATCCATTGTTTATCCATTCTGCTCTAGCGATGCAGTTACACAAAAATCACGTCCAAATGGCACCCTATTCCCTGACCCATAGGGGAATAGGGCTCTGGTCTAAAGTAGTGCACTATATAGGGAATAGGGCTCTGGTCTAAAGTAGTGCACTATATAGGGAATAGGGCTCTGGTCTAAAGTAGTGCACTATATATGGAATAGGGCTCTGGTCTAAAGTAGTGCACTATATAGGGAATAGGGCTCTGGTCTAAAGTAGTGCACTATATAGGGAATAGGGCTCTGGTCTAAAGTAGTGCACCAAATAGGGAATAGGGATCTGGTCTAAAGTAGTGCACTATACAGGGAATAGGGCTCTGGTCTAAAGTAGTTCACTATATAGGGAATAGGGCCCTGGTCTAAAGTAGTGCACTATATAGGGAATAGGGCCTGGTCTAAAGTAGTGCACTATATAGGGAATAGGGCTCTGGTCTAAAGTAGTGCACTATATAGGAAATAGGGCTCTGGTCTAAAGTAGTGCACTATATAGGGAATAGGGCTCGGGTCTAAAGTAGTGCACTATATAGGGAATAGGTCCCTGGTCTAAAGTAGTGCACTATATAGGGAATAGGGCCTGGTCTAAAGTAGTGCACTATATAGGGAATAGGGCTCTGGTCTAAAGTAGTGCACTATATAGGGAATAGGGCTCTGGTCTAAAGTAGTGCACTATATAGGGAATAGGGCCCTGGTCTAAAGTAGTGCACTATATCGGGAATAGGGCCCTGGTCAACAATAGTGCACTATATAGGGAATAGGGCCCTGGTCTAAAGTAGTGCACTATATAGGGAATAGGGCTCTGGTCTAAAGTAGTGCACTATATAGGGAATAGGGCTCTGGTCTAAAGTAGTGCACTATATAGGGAATAGGGCTCTCGTCAACAGTAGTACACTATATAGAGAATAGGGCTCTGGTCAACAGTAGTACATTATATATTAGTGCACTATATGTGTGTATCAAGAATGGTCCACCACCTAAAGGACATCCTATCGGCCCTGGTCAAACTACACCCTACTCCCCTATGGGCCCTGGTCAAACTACACCCTACTCCCTATATAGTGCACTACTTTAGACCAGAGCCCTATTCCCTATAAAGTGCACTACTTTAGACCAGAGTGCCGCAGTCGATAAGGGCAGAGAACCTATCTTAGCTTTAGTACCTCACTCTACTGTTTCATAACACATATCCTGTTTCGGCCTGCTGAGCACGTTTCCAGATGACCTCATAGCACACAGGTGTGTTTATAACTGTGTTACTGGGTAACAGAAGGGTTAGTGCTAGAGTGGATCAGGTGAAGGTACGTCTAAAATTGGGCCCCTCTTCCGTATATACAGCTCATATCAGCTATTAGTACCAGGATCAGACCGTGGGGTTAGAGGTTAGAGGTCATATGACTCACCCAGGAAGAAGGTGAGTACGTAGGGGACTGGCATCAGAGCCCAGACCAGACCCAGGGTAGGGTTGTAGACAGCCTCCGCTATACCCAGGATAAACCCTCCTCCAACCCACGTAGCTGTAGGGAGGAGAGGGGGAGAGGGGGAGAAGGGAGGGAGGGAGGGAGGGAAAGAGAGGGAGGGAGGGAGGGAGGGGGAGAGGGAAAGAGAGGGAGGGAGGGAGGGAGAGAGAGAGAGGGAAAGAGGGAAAGAGAGAAAGAGCGAGATAGAGAGAGAGAAACACACATAAACATGGGCCAATACATACCAATGCAGCAACACCTACTTCTGAGAGTCCCACTGTAGACGCTCAACTAACTATCAACAAGCTGTCAACAGATGTTTAGTGGCGTCCAGTAGGCATGCAGTCGAAAGACATCTGATATTCAACACTTGCCCCAGTGCTCGTAAACAGATATGCAGTTGACCCATTGGTTGTTGATATTTGTGTAAAAGCTCTCAGAATAAACTGATCCTTCATGTCTTTTCTATTTCTATGCTGCAATCTCCTTCCCTCTCTCATTTCCTCCCTCTTTCCCTCCCTCCCTCTTTCCCTCCTTCTCTCCCTCTTTCCCTCCCTCCCTCTTTCCCTCCCTCTCTCCTTCCCTCCTTCCCTCCCTTCCTCTTTCCCTCCATCCCACCAATCAGTGTGATGATTCCGACCAGTATATTGAAGAAACTTGTCAGGTTTATGGTAACAGTAAACCCCACTCTGTTTGGGCATGGTCTCTACAAGCCCCAATCTGATTGGCTGCTTACCAGTCAGAGTGAAGATCCCCACCAACAGGTTGATGTTGCGTCCGGCGAGCAGCGTGATCTCCATCCCGTCCGACCCGGTACACTTCCTCTCCACCTTCTTGGAGCGCATCGAGGCCCAGATCCCCGTGCCTAGGATCAGCAAGTAGAAGATCGCCATGACGATCAGGCCCGGAACGTTCAGAGACATTTTAACCTTGTTCTCCTTCCTCTTCTCACCGAAGCAAATGATTGTTCAATGAGAGAGAGAGAGAGAGAGAGAGAGAGAGAGAGAGAGAGAGAGAGAGAGAGAGAGAGAGAGAGAGAGAGAGAGAGAGAGAGAGAGAGAGAGAGAGAGAGAGAGAGAGAGAGAGAGAGAGAGAGAGAGAGAGAGAGAGAGATATCTGTAAACAAAGGAAAAAGGACAAAGAAAGACGAAGGTTTCATGCATTGGGGGAGATGTACATACAGTGAATGTACATCAGGCTTGCCCATCCCTCCTCTCTACTGCAGCCTCTGCAGGATCCCTAGCTCTCCAGGAGGACGGTTGGCCTGGACGGGGTTAGGGCTCAATTCCATTACAATTACAGTCAATTCCAGAAGTAAAGTCCATTCCAATTCCAAATATTCAGAGTTGAAAAGCATTGAAGATAATTGGAATTGTAATTTCAGGGTACTTCCTGAATGGACTGTAGTTGAAATGGAATGGAGCCCAACCCTGAGTTGACCATTCCTGCTGTACACTACCATGCAAACAGCAGAGAAGACAGGATCAAAGAAAGGAAGGGAAAGTTCAGAATATACATATAGATACATAGATATACTATAGGAACACTTCCAATAATCTGTACAACAGGGGGGTGGGGCTGAGGGAGGGTAACAGAGGGGGGTGTTGGGGTGGGGCTGAGGGAGGGTAACAGAGGGGGGTGTTGGGATGGGGCTGAGGGAGGGTAGGCAGAGGGGGGTGTTGGGATGGGGCTGAGGGAGGGTAGGCAGAGGGGGGCGTTGGGATGGGGCTGAGGGAGGGTAGGCAGAGGGGGGTGTTGGGATGGGGCTGAGGGAGGGTAAGCAGAGGGGGGTGTTGGGATGGGGCTGAGGGAGGGTAAGCAGAGGGGGGTGTTGGGATGGGGCTGAGGGAGGGTAAGCAGAGGGGGGTGTTGGGATGGGGCTGAGGGAGGGTAACAGAGGGGGGTGTTGGGATGGGGCTGAGGGAGGGTAGGCAGAGGGTGGTGTTGGGATGGGGCTGAGGGAGGGTAACAGAGGGGGGTGTTGGGATGGGGCTGAGGGAGGGTAACAGAGGGGGGTGTTGGGATGGGGCTGAGGGAGGGTAACAGAGGGGGTGTTGGGGTGGGGCTGAGGGAGGGTAACAGAGGGGGGTGTTGGGATGGGGCTGAGGGAGGGTAAGCAGAGGGGGTGTTGGGATGGGGCTGAGGGAGGGTAGGCAGAGGGGGGCGTTGGGATGGGGCTGAGGGAGGGTAACAGAGGGGGGTGTTGGGATGGGGCTGAGGGAGGGTAAGCAGAGGGGGGCGTTGGGATGGGGCTGAGGGAGGGTAACAGAGGGGGGTGTTGGGATGGGGCTGAGGGAGGGTAAGCAGAGGGGGGAGTTGCACAAATAGAACTGACATCTTAACAGAACCACATGACAACATAGTTGATCGCTGAGGAACATTCACCACGTGCATACTGTCAAGCTCAATTACAATAAACAAACAGCTAATAAATAAACAAGGAACTCAACGACAGGAAGCCAGTCCATGATCAGCTGATACAGGGACAAGGAGGAGAGGAAGTGGAGAGAAAGAAAGAAAGGATGTAGGAAGAACACAAATACAAAAGCTATTTACTCTGAAGTCAGACTGGTCATGGAGGGGGGGGGGGGGTGAAGGATGGAGTGGGGGGGGGTGAAGGATGGAGTGGAGGGCGCTGACTGGTCATGGAGGGGGTGGGGGGGGGGGGTGAAGGATGGAGTGGGGGGGTGAAGGATGGAGTGGGGGGGGTGAAGGAGGGAGTGGGGGGGGTGAAGGATGGAGTGGGGGGGTGAAGGAGGGAGTGGGGGGGGTGAAGGAGGGAGTGGGGGGGGTGAAGGATGGAGTGGGGGGGTGAAGGAGGGAGTGGGGGGGGGGTGAAGGAGGGAGTGGGGGGGTGAAGGAGGGAGTGGGGGGGGTGTAGGAGGGAGTGGAGGGCGTAAAGGAGGGAGTGGGGGGGTGGGGGCGTGAAGGAGGGAGTGGGGGGGGGGGTGAAAGATGGAGTGGGGGGGGGTGAAGGATGGAGTGGGGGGGGGTGAAGGATGGAGTGGAGGGCGCTGACTGGTCATGGAGGGGGTGGGGGGGTGAAGGATGGAGTGGGGGGGGGTGAAGGATGGAGTGGGGGGGGTGAAGGAGGGAGTGGGGGGGTGAAGGAGGGAGTGGGGGGGGGTGTAGGAGGGAGTGGAGGGCGTAAAGGAGGGAGTGGGGGGGTGAAGGAGGGAGTGTGGGGGGGCGTGAAAGAGGGAGTGGGGGGGGGGGTGAAGGAGGGAGTGGGGGGGGGGCATGAAGGAGGGAGTGGGGGGGTGAAGGAGGGAGTGGGGGGGGGGGGCATGAAGGAGGGAGTGGGGGGGGGGTGAAGGAGGGAGTGGGGGGGGCGTGAAAGAGGGAGTGGGGGTGGGGGTGAAGGAGGGAGTGGGAGGGGGTCATGAAGGAGGGAGTGGGGGGGGGTGAAGGAGGGAGTGGGGGGGTGAAGGAGGGAGTGGGGGGGCATGAAGGAGGGAGTGGGGGGGGGTGAAGGAGGAAGTGGGGGGGGGCATGAAGGAGGGAGTGGGGGGAGGTGAAGGAGGGAGTGGGGGGGGTGAAGGAGGGAGTGTGGGGGGCGTGTAGGAGGGAGTGGGGGAGGGGGGCGTGAACGAGGGTGTGGGGGAGAGATGGGCGGGGTCTCACCCGGCAGCGCTGAGCATTGTTTACAAAATGTCCGCCGACCCCCCTCTTCTTCAGGGAACGAGGCCCCCAAGGTTTTATGGACCGAAACCTCGTGGTTGATCATGGAGGATTTAACTGGCGGTAGACAGAAGTGTATTGGTGTATATAGAGGCCTGTTGTGGTGTTAAGGTAGAAGTGTATTGGTGTATATAGAGGCCTGTTGTGGTGTTTAGGTAGATGTGTATTGGTGTATATAGAGGCCTGTTGTGGTGTTTAGGTAGAAGTGTATTGTTGTATACAGAGGCCTGTTGTGGTGTTCAGGTTCAGGTAGAAGTGTATTGGTGTATACAGAGGCCTGTTGTGGTGTTCAGGTTCAGGTAGAAGTGTATTGGTGTATACAGAGGCCTGTTGTGGTGTTCAGGTTCAGGTAGAAATGTATTGGTGTATACAGAGGCCTGTTGTGGTGTTCAGGTTCAGGTAGAAGTGTATTGGTGTATACAGAGGCCTGTTGTGGTATTCAGGTTCAGGTAGAAGTGTATTGGTGTATACAGAGGCCTGTTGTGGTGTTCAGGTTCAGGTAGAAGTATATTGGTGTATACAGAGGCCTGTTGTGGTGTTCAGGTTCAGGTAGAAGTGTATTGGTGTATATAGAGGCCTGTTGTGGTGTTCAGGTAGAAGTGTATTGGTGTATATAGAGGCCTGTTGTGGTGTTCAGGTAGAAGTGTATTGGTGTATATAGAGGCCTGTTGTGGTGTTCAGGTTCAGGTAGAAGTGTATTGGTGTATGCAGAGGCCTGTTGTGGTGTTCAGGTTCAGGTAGAAGTGTATTGGTGTATATAGAGGCCTGTTGTGGTGTTCAGGTTCAGGTAGAAGTGTATTGGTGTATATAGAGGCCTGTTGTGGTGTTCAGGTAGAAGTGTATTGGTGTATATAGAGGCCTGTTGTGGTGTTCAGGTAGAAGTGTATTGGTGTATATAGAGGCCTGTTGTGGTGTTCAGGTTCAGGTAGAAGTGTATTGGTGTATACAGAGGCCTGTTGTGGTGTTCAGGTTCAGGTAGAAGTGTATTGGTGTATATAGAGGCCTTTTGTGGTGTTCAGGTAGAAGTGTATTGGTGTATATAGAGGCCTGTTGTGGTGTTCAGGTAGAAGTGTATTGGTGTATATAGAGGCCTGTTGTGGTGTTCAGGTTCAGGTAGAAGTGTATTGGTGTATACAGAGGCCTGTTGTGGTGTTCAGGTAGAAGTGTATTGGTGTATATAGAGGCCTGTTGTGGTGTTCAGGTTCAGGTAGAAGTGTATTGGTGTATATAGAGGCCTGTTGTGGTGTTCAGGTAGAAGTGTATTGGTGTATATAGAGGCCTGCTGTGGTGTTCAGGTTCAGGTAGAAGTGTATTGGTGTATATAGAGGCCTGTTGTGGTGTTCAGGTTCAGGTAGAAGTGTATTGGTGTATATAGAGGCCTGTTGTGGTGTTCAGGTTCAGGTAGAAGTGTATTGGTGTATATAGAGGCCTGTTGTGGTGTTCAGGTAGAAGTGTATTGGTGTATATAGAGGCCTGTTGTGGTGTTCAGGTAGAAGTGTATTGGTGTATATAGAGGCCTGTTGTGGTGTTCAGTCCCAGGACTCCTGTTCAGATCATATTTACTACCAGTGTCGACACACATCACTTAGGTCGACACACATCACTTAGGTCGAGACACATCACTTAGGTCGACAATCATCACTTAGGTCGAGACACATCACTTAGGTCGACACACATCACTTAGGCCGAGACACATCACTTAGGTCGAGACACATCACTTAGGTCGACAATCATCACTTAGGTCGAGACACATCACTTAGGTCGACACACATCACTTAGGTCGACACACATCACTTAGGTCGAGACACATCACTTAGGTCGAGACACATCACTTAGGTCTACACACATCACTTAGGTCTACACACATCACACACACACACACACACACACACACACACACACACACACACAGTATACCTCGATACCTCTATCACTACACACACCACTCCTGGGGCTGGGATAGGGTTAGGCTGGGGTAGGGTTAGGCTGGGGTAGGTTTTGTCTGGGGTAGGGTTTGGCTTGGGTAGGGTTAGGCTGGGATAGGGTTAGGCTGGGGTAGGGTTAGGCTGGGGTAGGGTTTGTCTAGGGTAGAGTTTGGCTGGGGTAGGGTTAGGCTGGGGTAGGGATAGGCTGGGGTAGGGATAGGCTGGGGTAGGCTGGGGTAGGGTTTGGCTGGGGTAGGGATTGGCTGGGGTAGGGATAGGCTGGGGTAGGGATTGGCTGGGGTAGGGATAGGCTGGGGTAGGGATTGGCTGGGGTAGGGTTAGGCTGGGGTAGGGATAGGCTGGGGTAGGGTTAGGCTGGGGTAGGGATAGGCTGGGGTAGGGATAGGCTGGGGTAGGGATAGGCTGGGGTAGGGTTTGGCTGGGGTAGGGATAGGCTGGGGTAGGGTTAGGCTGGGGTAGGGATAGGCTGGGGTAGGGTTAGGCTGGGGTAGGGATAGGCTGGGGTAGGGTTAGGCTGGAGTAGGGATAGATAGGCTGGGGTAGGGATAGGCTGGGGTAGGGATAGGCTGGGGTAGGGATAGGCTGGGGTAGGGATAGGCCGGGGTAGGGATAGGCTGGGGTAGGGATAGGCTGGGGTAGGGTTAGGCTGGGGTAGGCCGTCATTGTAAATAAGAATTTGTCCTTAACTGACCTTCCTAGATAAATGAAGGTTAAATAAAATGTCAAGGGTGTTCATAATGCTTTGTCAACACAGTATATAAGTTAGGGGGGTGGGTGGATCAACTTTAATAGGACAAATAGATTGTGGCTTCAATTAATGTTATTGTCTGGATCATTTCCAATCCTCCATATATTTATTTCTTAACATATCTTTTAAAATATTCTTTCCTTTATTTTGTTCGTCTAAGTTTACACCAGGTTCAGATAAATTATCTACATAGACGGTGTGATTGGTCGACTTCTGTGATGCATTGAAACATGATTCTGTCTGTGTTGTCACAGGGTATAATTAGTCTGGTTGAACAGCCATACCAACACGTCTCCTCTCACTCTCCAGGAATGTCTCTCAGTAGTTTTCCAACGTTCTCCCCGACTCTCTCTGTGTGTGTGTGTGTGTGTGTGTGTGTGTGTGTGTGTGTGTGTGTGTGTGTGTGTGTGTGTGGTAGTGTGTGTATGCGGGTTAGTGTGTGTATGCGGGTTAGTGTGTGTATGTGGGTTAGTGTGTGTGTTTGTGGGTTAGTGTGTGTGTTTGTGTGTGTGTGTGTGTGTGTGGGTTAGTGTGTGTATGCGAGGGCCACCGTTATACAACACAATCATGTGAAGACCTGAGTCTAAGATATCACGTTTCAGGCCTGTCCTACACCATACTGTCTGTCCTACACCATACTGTCTGTCCTACACCATACCGTCTGTTCTACACCATACTGTCTGTCCTACACCATACTGTCTGTCCTACATCATACTGTCTGTCCTACA
>NW_027260082.1:0-7500 GCF_045791955.1 Oncorhynchus clarkii lewisi
GCCTGGTACTGCGGTGCCTCAAAGCTCGCTGAGTTGAAAGCCGAAGGCCGGAGGGCGTAAAGGGCAGTTTCCTTTCCTTTTTAGGTAAAGTTTGGAATCTGCAGGTTTTCTTCGTGAGGAGATGGCCAACAATAATGGTGGAGCTGGGTCGGTCCCTAGGACTGGACTAAAAAATACGGTTCGTTTTGCTTGGAAGGAGGATGAGGGCCGGATGCCGAGGGACACCTTCGCAAGGACCGTGCTGATGGGTGCCCTAAAACTTCGAGTGCAAGAGGTGATGTGCCTACAAGGAAATGCGATGGAGGAGGCGTACGATGTGACCTTCCACACTGAAGTGATGTGCGATTCAACGATGGACCGAGCCAAGGCTGTGGCTGGGGAGAGGCCGCTGTCCTTCTTCAACGTGACGTGCCTAGCGAAAACGAACTTCAGGGTAATCAACGTACATATGTACAACCCTCATGTGTCGGATATCGCCATAAGGGAGTACCTGAGTCGTTTCTGCGAAGTAACATCGGGGGCAAGGTATGTAAAGGATTCCCTGGGGTTCTGGAATGGCAGACGTCAATTCCAGGTGCTCCTTAGGCCGGACCAGGGAGGTTTTGATGGCTTCCTCCACCCCCCGGCAAGTTTCTCGCTGGGTTCGGATAGAGGGATGCTCTTTTACACTCGCCAACCTCCGTACTGCAAAAAATGCAGAGAATATGGCCACGTTACAGCTGCCTGCAGTGCACAGAAGTGCCGTTTCTGCCAATCCGTGGACCATGAGGGCAAGAATTGCACAGCACCAAAGGAGTGCCATGGGTGTGGTAGCAGACAACACCTGTACAGGGAGTGCCCGGGGAGAAAAGGCTCATACGCGGCAGCAGCGGCCGGGGGAAGGATGACAGGGGGAAAAGGAATGGAGGAGAAGGGAAGAGCTGAATGTGGCCTAGGCCACAGTCAAGAAGATGAAGCGAGGGGAGAAAAGGATGAGCCACCACTGTCCTTGCCAGCGACACAAGTCGGGGGTCATGCTGATGTGGAAGAAAGGGCTTTGGCAGTATTGGGGGTGGAGACCCAGATGGCAGAGTGTAAATCACCCCAAAGCCAGCTGCCGGTAGAGGTTGAGGGAGCGATGGGTGAGATGGGCCCATCCCTTGATGCAGTCTTCATAGACGAGATGGCTTTTGGGGCCCTCGTGGGGGAGATGAGGGAGATGGTGGAGGAGCTCCAGGTCTCTCAGACGAGGACGGAGGAATGGAGGTCCGTCTCACCTTTACCGGTCACCCCAAGACAAAAGAGGGTAGCCTCTGCAGCCCAGAGGACCCTGGAGGGAACAGAGGTGCTTTCCGACTCTGGGGAAGCACGGAAGAAGAAGAAGAAGAAGAAGATCTCCATCGAGCTGGGAGAGGGCCAGAGCGGGTTGGGAGGGGAGGGGGAAATAGATAGTGCCGCTGAGGTGGTACCCCCGTCGTCGACGGGATCATCTTTCCCACTCGTCCAGATGGAAGTAGACCTGGAGACCAGTGTGCTGGTGAGGCCTGCTGGAGATGGGGTGTCTCAGGCTAGTTCCGGGACGCCGGGACCCCCCATCCCCAACCCCTTCCCCGCGTCTTGGGTTTCCCAGGAGGGGAGCGGTGGGGGCGGGGTGACCTCGGAGAGTGTGGGTCAAGAGCCCTCGTATGAGGGTATACAAGTGTTTGGGGGGTCGATCAGTGATGCCAAGGTGGACCCCATGTCATCACAAGACTCAGCTCTCCCGTTTCACACCATGGAGGGGATCCAGGCATCCCCGGGACTGTTTCTGCCATCAGGGGATGGGGTGTCTCAGGCTATTTCTGGGACGCCGGGACTCCCCAACCCCTTCCCCGCGTCTTGGATTTCTCAGGATTGGAATACGGGGAGGGGGAGAGTTGAGGGGGCCTCTGATGCTGCTGGAGTAGGATCCCTGTCCGAGGAGGAACCTTTTACACAGGACAGAGTAAGTCCATGATTTCTGCATAGGGCTGGGTTTTTTTCCATTATTTTGGGTAAATGGCAAACTTGAAAATAATGACGATGAATGTTCGCGGGCTAAGGGACCCTATAAAAAGAAGGGCCGTTTTTAGTTGTTTGTCCAACATAGGTTTTACATTTTGTTTCTTACAGGAGGTGCATTTGAGAGATGGGGGGGATGTGGAGCGTTTTAAAAAAGAGTGGTTGAAAGGGAAGTCAGTGTGGAGTGTGGGGGGAGTCCACTCAGCAGGGGTTGGGATTTTGTTTGGCACAAGGGAGGTGAAGGTGGAGGGAACACACGTAGCGATGCAGGGGAGGGTTTTGGGGGTAGACATAGCATTAGGGGATTATAGACTAAGGGTTATAGGGGTATACGGGCCACAGACGGTGCCAGAGAGAAGGGAGATGGTGGAGCTTCTGGCGCCCCTGTGTGCCACAAATAGGGTATTGGTAGTGGGAGGGGATTTTAATGTAGATTTAGGAGGGGTAGCAGATGGTAGTGCAGGGGCCATCACCGGACTTATGGCAAGCCATGGTCTGGTGGATGGTGGCCTTAACACTACTCCGGCGGTGGCAGGCCCCACGTGGCGTAATTCCAGGGGGGTTGTGCGGAGGCTGGACTACGTCTTTCTACCCAAATCCCTGGGGCTTTTGTCTGGGCGGTTGCTGCCTGTGTTTTTCTCGGATCACGACGGGGTTCTCTTTAGGGTCAAAGCGCCTGTCTGCCTTTTCGGTAGGGGGTACTGGAAGCTCAACCGGGATATCCTGGAGGAGCTAGATTTCGTCAACACTTTCTCTGTTTTTTTTCGGGGGCTTGAGGGTCTTCGACCTATGTGCGGAGGGGTGTTGGAGTGGTGGGAGATAGCCAAAGTCAGGATTAGGGTTTTTATTAGTGGGTTTTGTAACAGGAAGGTGAGAGAGGAGAGAAGGGAGGTGGAGCAGCTCCAACGTTTACTCGAGCTCGAGTACGAGGCAGGCAACCTCGGGAGCTCGATGGACATGGAGCGTGCAACCAGCCTCAAGGCTCAACTCAGGGAGGTGCATGAGCGGAAGGCCCGTGCTTTCCTGCAGCGTGCACACTCTGAGTTCATAGAGCAGAATGAGACCTGCTCCGCAGTGTTTTTAAATCAGTTAGGGAAAAGCAGGAAAGACAGGTTTTTTATGGGGTGAGGGATGGACAGGGTAGGATAGTCAGGGAGCCGGAGCAGATGGTCAGGGTGGCAACTGACCATTTCCGGGTTTTTTTCCAGGAGAGGGTAGTAGAGGAAGAGCAGGGCACCGTGTTCTTAGAACATTTGTCCCGGCGGGTGCCGGAGGACATTAGAAAGGCGATGGAGGCCCCGATAACACTAGAGGAGGTGGAGAACGCCCTCAAGAGGATGGGGAAAGGGAAGGTGCCTGGGATGGATGGACTGCCGGCTGAGTTTTACCTCAAATTTTGGGGGATGCTTGGACCGGTGGTCCTAGAAGTCCTGACGGCCGTTCTCGAGACTGGAGTCCCGGGCAGGTCAATGGCTGTAGGCGTGCTATCCCTCCTCTACAAGAAGGGAGACACCGCCGACCTCAGCAATTGGCGGCCGTTGACCATGCTGTGCGTAGATTATAAGATACTAGCTAAGGTCATGGCAGACCGTTTGCGCACAGCCCTTCCCTACGTTGTCCATGAGGATCAAACGTGTGGGGTGGAAGGCCGTTCCATTAGGTGGAACCTCCAATTGATCAGGGACTCCATCGCCTGGGTTGAGGATAGAGGTCTACCTCTGATGGTAGCGGCGCTTGATCAGGCCAAGGCTTTTGATCGCGTCAGTAGGGTTTTTCTTTTCAGAGTGTTAGGTAGGTTAGGGTTTAGTGATCGCTTTATAAAGTGGATCAAGATTTTGTATGTGGGAGCGGGGTGCCGGGTGAGCATAAACAGCCATCTGGGTGACGTGTTTGGCCTCTCCTCAGGGGTCAGGCAGGGATGCCCGCTCTCGGCACTCCTTTTCGTGCTCTACATGGAGCCCCTGGCGGCTGCCATTAGGGCTGACGCAGGGGTGGAGGGATTGCTGGTACCTGGGAGCGGCGGTTTGCGTGTTAAGGTGACACAGTACGCCGATGACACCACCTTGCTTTTGTGCAAGGACTCGTGCCTGCTAAGGTCTCTGGCCATAATTGGAGACTTTACCCGCGCGTCGGGAGCGGTCCTTAACCTCGCCAAGTCGTCTGTTAAGTATTTCGGCAGATGGCAGGGCAGGACGGACGTGCCCGGAGGGCTCTCTCTCTGTATTGGGGCCCTGAGGATTCTTGGGGTCCACTTTGAGACCTCCGGCTCCGCGACACTGAACTGGAACATGAGGGTTGCTGTGGTTCAGAGGAAGCTGGCAATGTGGAAGGCCAGATCCTTGTCTTTCGTGGGCAAGGTCCTGGTCCTTAAGGTGGATGTACTGCCTTCCCTTCTGTATTTGGCATACATCTATCCATTGCCAGCGAGCATGAGGAGGGGGCTAGTAAGACTTGTGTTTCAGTTTATGTGGGGGGGCAGGTACGAGTATGTCGCCAGGGCTCGCATGATCTCAACCATCGGGGAAGGTGGAAGGGGAGTTCCACATTTCCCACTCAAGCTGGACTCGATTTTTGTTTCATTTTTGTTGAATGAGCTCGCTAATCCGGTGATTCATCCCTCCGGTTACTTCCTGCGGGTGTTCTTCTCGTACCAGGCGAGAAGCGTAATGGTGTGGTCCAACACGGGTCCTCGGGCTGAACAGCTGCCGTGGCACTTCAGCCATGCGGCGAAGTGGCTGCGAGCGCATCCCGAGGTTGAAGTCGCCCGAGTAGGCTTGGACCACAGACGCCTGTACGAGGAGGTTAGACGGAGCGTTAGTGCGGCCCCTGTGGTGGGTACTCCTGCTGTGGTCTGGGAGAACATACAGGTGCGGGGCTTGGACAATCGCCTCAAGGATCTAAACTGGTTAAGTCTCCACAAGTGCTTGCCGGTACGATCCATTATGTACCGGCATAGCTTGGCACGATCTCCTCAGTGTCCGAGACCAACTTGCGTTGGGGAGGAGACGATACGCCACATGTACTGGGACTGTGCTTTCGCTGGAGTAGTGTGGGCAAGGGCACAGTCTTTACTAAGTAGAGTTAAGGGGGATTTTGTTTTAACATGGGCTAGGGTAGAGAGAGGGATAGGGAGAGCAGGAGGGGTAAGGAGGGACCGTTTTTTGTTGTGGCTGATCATCAGCCTTTTAAAACAAGGGCTGTGGGATGCCAGGCAAAGCTTGGTTAAGTCGGGGGCAAACTGTGGAGTGGAGGGAATAATGAGGAGAGTGGAGGGAGAATTGAGGGGGAGGATAAGGAGGGAGGAGAGGAAGTGGGGCCACCATGCCGCCCTAGAGCGGTGGAAAGGGGGGCTAGGGCTGATCAGTTAGATCTGTTCTAGAAGGTAGGTTTGTGGGATTTGAAGTCTGATGTATTGTGGTTTTTGTTCACTGCGGTCCCCTGCAAAAGAAAAGGGGTCAGGCGCAGGTTGAGCACCAATTCCCTGTATTTATGTTTCCATGTACCATAAATTGAGATGGGGGAAATGTCAGTCGATTAGAAAATGGAATTGACGTGATGATTTTTCAACTGTTAAATAGATTGTGGTGCATGTTTTGATGGGGTGGTACAACATTTTGAAAACCAGTGTTTTTTGTTGGAAAAATGTTCTGTATGGGATTGTTATAATTGTGTGAATTGCTCACAGTTTAGATATATGAAAGGAAGAATAAAAATTTTGAATCATCATCTGTTCTTATCAGTTTAATATCTGATACGTCCCCCATCGGGGGACTACATATTAAATGGATTTTTCGAACAGGGAGTCGGAAATGGGGCTTGCTCCGTCCGCTCCACGCATCGACCCGGTATTGCAGTACCTCCGGGAACGGTGCAACACTTTTCTTCCGTTGTCAAGGAAAAATGCAAATTCACAAAGCTCTGTAAACAGCTGGCTAGCTAGCTAGCTGGCTAGCTAGCAGAAGAAGAGAAGGAAAGAAACATTCAAACTGAAAGAAAGGCGAAGCGCTCTTCAATGGGGTCCCCCGTTTCCCGCCATTTTACTTAAAAAAAAAAAAAAAAAAAAAAAAAAAAGAATTGGGGCCAGGATTGTGTGTGTGTGTGTCTCTCTCTCTCTCTCTCTCTCTCTCTCTCTCTCTCTCTCTCTCTCTCTCTCTCTCTCTCTCTCTCTCTCTCGCTCTCTCTCTCTCTCTCTCTCTCTCTCTCTCTCTCGCTCTCTCTCTCTCTCTGTCTCTCTGTGCCTCTGTGTCTGTGACCTTCTTTTTATCCACAGACAGCCCTCGAAAACTTGGAAGAGTGGGTTCCGGGAGCACCCGCGGGAACCCTGCCTAGAGTGCACAGAGTGTGTCTCGGGCCCCGACCTCTTGACTTCCATATGACTCTGGTTTCTCTTCATTACGCACAAGCCTTTCGCCTTTTACTAAAGACTTCCGTGGAGAGGAACACTTACGAGTTCAACGTATTTTTGGAGCGGCTTTGCTTCTTGCAGAGCCCGGTATCTTGTTTCAAGGGAAATTGACAGAGATGGGCCAGGATAGTGACTTAAAGACGCATTAGCGACTTTTTCCAAAAAACACCTGCCTGTTTGTTGCCAGGGAAACGGTGGTTGGTTGGTTGGTTGGTTGGTTGAGTGGGGGTTGGAGGGAGAGAGGAGCTGGCTTTTGCCAACCCACCCGCTGAGGTCTGTCGAGACCCCCGGGGGTCCGGCGGTTTCAGGGTTCCATTTGTGGGTTATCGCTTCTCGGCCTTTTGGCTCAGATCAAGCTTGGTACCGAGGTGCCCCAGAGCTCGCTGAGTCAAAAGGTCGGAGATAGGAGGGCGATAAGGTAGGTTTGGTTTAGTGTCTTTATTGGAAGGGCGTTGTGTTTTCTTGGAGGCTTCCTTGTTTGGAGAGCTGTTTTTTCTTCGGGTTTGGCGTAAATATCCATTTTTTGAAATGGAGCGTCCAAATAGGTCGGTACCAGGAATAGGGTTGGCAAACTCAGTTAGGTTTGCTTGGCGGGATAAAGAAGTGGAGCCAATTGGAAGAGAGAATTTTGGGAGGACCATTTTGATGGGGATATTAAAACTGGAAGTTAAAGACGTTTTATGTTTCCAAGATAATCCGGTGGAACGGGCTTTTGATGTGACCTTGCATAGTGAAGGGAAACATCAGGAAATATTGAAAAAAGCTAAGGAAGAGAATAAGACAAGGCCTTTATGCCAATATGAAGTCACTAACTTGGCGAAGAATAGTTTTCGTGTGGTTACAGTGACTATGTATAATCCCCATGTAACGGACAATGAGGTGAGGGCCTTGCTGGGGAGATATATGGACAATGTCTCCTCAGCGAGGCTCCTAAGAGACTCCCTGGGATTCTGGACAGGGAGGAGGGGTTTCCAGGCCCTTCTAAGGGAAGACCCAGAGGGTTTTGACGGTTACCTACATCCCCCAGCGATGTTCTCCCTGGGGGCTGACAGGGGGACGTTAAATTATGCCCGTCA
>NW_027260082.1:12500-17292 GCF_045791955.1 Oncorhynchus clarkii lewisi
TCTCTCTCTCTCTCTCGCTCTCTCTCTCTCTCTGTCTCTCTGTGCCTCTGTGTCTGTGACCTTCTTTTTATCCACAGACAGCCCTCGAAAACTTGGAAGAGTGGGTTCCGGGAGCACCCGCGGGAACCCTGCCTAGAGTGCACAGAGTGTGTCTCGGGCCCCGACCTCTTGACTTCCATATGACTCTGGTTTCTCTTCATTACGCACAAGCCTTTCGCCTTTTACTAAAGACTTCCGTGGAGAGGAACACTTACGAGTTCAACGTATTTTTGGAGCGGCTTTGCTTCTTGCAGAGCCCGGTATCTTGTTTCAAGGGAAATTGACAGAGATGGGCCAGGATAGTGACTTAAAGACGCATTAGCGACTTTTTCCAAAAAACACCTGCCTGTTTGTTGCCAGGGAAACGGTGGTTGGTTGGTTGGTTGGTTGGTTGAGTGGGGGTTGGAGGGAGAGAGGAGCTGGCTTTTGCCAACCCACCCGCTGAGGTCTGTCGAGACCCCCGGGGGTCCGGCGGTTTCAGGGTTCCATTTGTGGGTTATCGCTTCTCGGCCTTTTGGCTCAGATCAAGTGTAGTATCTGTTCTTATCAGTTTAATATCTGATACGTCCCCCATCGGGGGACTACATATTAAATGGATTTTTCGAACAGGGAGTCGGAAATGGGGCTTGCTCCGTCCGCTCCACGCATCGACCCGGTATTGCAGTACCTCCGGGAACGGTGCAACACTTTTCTTCCGTTGTCAAGGAAAAATGCAAATTCACAAAGCTCTGTAAACAGCTGGCTAGCTAGCTAGCTGGCTAGCTAGCAGAAGAAGAGAAGGAAAGAAACATTCAAACTGAAAGAAAGGCGAAGCGCTCTTCAATGGGGTCCCCCGTTTCCCGCCATTTTACTTAAAAAAAAAAAAAAAAAAAAAAAAAAAAAGAATTGGGGCCAGGATTGTGTGTGTGTGTCTCTCTCTCTCTCTCTCTCTCTCTCTCTCTCTCTCTCTCTCTCTCTCTCTCTCTCTCTCTCTCTCTCTCTCTCGCTCTCTCTCTCTCTCTCTCTCTCTCTCTCTCTCTCTCGCTCTCTCTCTCTCTCTGTCTCTCTGTGCCTCTGTGTCTGTGACCTTCTTTTTATCCACAGACAGCCCTCGAAAACTTGGAAGAGTGGGTTCCGGGAGCACCCGCGGGAACCCTGCCTAGAGTGCACAGAGTGTGTCTCGGGCCCCGACCTCTTGACTTCCATATGACTCTGGTTTCTCTTC
The DNA here is from genome assembly GCF_045791955.1 of Oncorhynchus clarkii lewisi. Classification (NCBI taxonomy): domain Eukaryota; kingdom Metazoa; phylum Chordata; class Actinopteri; order Salmoniformes; family Salmonidae; genus Oncorhynchus; species Oncorhynchus clarkii. Next base: position 13,744 of record NW_027260082.1, read on the forward strand.
ATTACGCACAAGCCTTTCGCCTTTTACTAAAGACTTCCGTGGAGAGGAACACTTACGAGTTCAACGTATTTTTGGAGCGGCTTTGCTTCTTGCAGAGCCCGGTATCTTGTTTCAAGGGAAATTGACAGAGATGGGCCAGGATAGTGACTTAAAGACGCATTAGCGACTTTTTCCAAAAAACACCTGCCTGTTTGTTGCCAGGGAAACGGTGGTTGGTTGGTTGGTTGGTTGGTTGAGTGGGGGTTGGAGGGAGAGAGGAGCTGGCTTTTGCCAACCCACCCGCTGAGGTCTGTCGAGACCCCCGGGGGTCCGGCGGTTTCAGGGTTCCATTTGTGGGTTATCGCTTCTCGGCCTTTTGGCTCAGATCAAGCTTGGTACCGAGGTGCCCCAGAGCTCGCTGAGTCAAAAGGTCGGAGATAGGAGGGCGATAAGGTAGGGTTGGTTTAGTGTCTTTATTGGAAGGGCGTTGTGTTTTCTTGGAGGCTTCCTTGTTTGGAGAGCTGTTTTTTCTTCGGGTTTGGCGTAAATATCCATTTTTTGAAATGGAGCGTCCAAATAGGTCGGTACCAGGAATAGGGTTGGCAAACTCAGTTAGGTTTGCTTGGCGGGATAAAGAAGTGGAGCCAATTGGAAGAGAGAATTTTGGGAGGACCATTTTGATGGGGATATTAAAACTGGAAGTTAAAGACGTTTTATGTTTCCAAGATAATCCGGTGGAACGGGCTTTTGATGTGACCTTGCATAGTGAAGGGAAACATCAGGAAATATTGAAAAAAGCTAAGGAAGAGAATAAGACAAGGCCTTTATGCCAATATGAAGTCACTAACTTGGCGAAGAATAGTTTTCGTGTGGTTACAGTGACTATGTATAATCCCCATGTAACGGACAATGAGGTGAGGGCCTTGCTGGGGAGATATATGGACAATGTCTCCTCAGCGAGGCTCCTAAGAGACTCCCTGGGATTCTGGACAGGGAGGAGGGGTTTCCAGGCCCTTCTAAGGGAAGACCCAGAGGGTTTTGACGGTTACCTACATCCCCCAGCGATGTTCTCCCTGGGGGCTGACAGGGGGACGTTAAATTATGCCCGTCAGCCTCCTTTTTGCAGGCGATGTATGGCCTATGGCCACACACTCGCCTCGTGCAGCACTGGGAGGTGCAGGTATTGTGGATCGGGTGAGCACGAGGCGAGGGATTGTGTCGAGCCGAAGGCATGCCACGGGTGTGGCTCGGTAGCACACCTGTGGCGGGACTGCCCGGCTAGGCGTGGGTCATACGCGTCTGCAGCTGGGGGGGGAGCGAGAGCGGGGGATGGAGGAAGACAAGTGCCGGAAGACACAGGTGGAAGGACGGCACAGAAGGAGTCGGAGGGTAGAGAAGAAAAAGAAGAGGAGAGAGCGGGGACAGAAGGAGAGGTGGACGGGATAGTAGGAGAGGAGGCCGGGACAGAAGGAGAGGTGGCCGGGATGGAAGGACAGATGGACGGGACAGAAGGAGAGGTGGTCGGTACAGAAGGAGAGGAGAACGGGATGGAAGGAGAGGTGGTCGGAATAGAGGAAGGGAAGGAGGTGGAAGGAGAAAAGAAGAAGAAAAAGAAGAAAAAGACGGCGACGAGGATGGAGGAGAGTGAGGAGACGGTGGGAGTCGGGAGATCAGAGGAGGCAACGGTGGAGAGGAAGGAGGTGGAGGTGGTTATGGAGAGGGAACCGGAAGGAGAAGCGGAAGGAAGAAGGGGCGTGAAGGATTGGGGGGACAGTGAAATGGCGAGGGCAAGGGTGGAGGAGTTGAGAGGGATGGTGAGGGACATGGTTGAGAGAGAATGGGGAAAGGGAAAGGAGAAGGGAAGCGCTGTGTGTGACGTTGGTGACGACGAACCCTTGCCAAATACACCTCCGTCTAAGAGGGCAAAGAAGGTGGCAAGGAGGAGGGGTGGAAAGAAGGGGGTAGGGGAAGAACGGGGGGATGAGGAGGTGGCGGGGCCATCGTGGGCTCCGTGTCCATCCTCCTTTAAACCCCTCGCCGAGCTGGACCTCCCAGGCATGGCGAGAAACTGGATGATGGAGGGGGAGGCGGATTTTTTATTTGGGGATGTAACGTCCCCGGTTCGGAGTCCGGAGGAGGGGGGGGTGATGGACTTGAGTGTGGGGCTGGCGCCGGGTGGCGTTGCTGTGTTCAGGGGAGGGGGGACGGGGGGTAATGGGGGTGATGTTGGGGATTCACGTGTGGAGGTGAGGTCACAGTTGGTCGGGAGAGAGAAGAAGAGCACTGGGTGAGAAATTGTGGTAATAGAGTTGATGTAATTTGGTAGTTTGTAGGTTATTGATTGTTTTGGTTTGGATATGATTATAGTTGATTCATTTTTGGAATTATTATTTGTAGTTTGTTGGAATTGGATTTAAGTTGATGGAATTATGGATGATTATTGTTTGGTTTTTGAAAAGTAATAAATATATATTTTGTAAAAAAAAAAAAAAATCTGTTCTTATCAGTTTAATATCTGATACGTCCCCCATCGGGGGACTACATATTAAATGGATTTTTCGAACAGGGAGTCGGAAATGGGGCTTGCTCCGTCCGCTCCACGCATCGACCCGGTATTGCAGTACCTCCGGGAACGGTGCAACACTTTTCTTCCGTTGTCAAGGAAAAATGCAAATTCACAAAGCTCTGTAAACAGCTGGCTAGCTAGCTAGCTGGCTAGCTAGCAGAAGAAGAGAAGGAAAGAAACATTCAAACTGAAAGAAAGGCGAAGCGCTCTTCAATGGGGTCCCCCGTTTCCCGCCATTTTACTTAAAAAAAAAAAAAAAAAAAAAAAAAAAAGAATTGGGGCCAGGATTGTGTGTGTGTGTGTCTCTCTCTCTCTCTCTCTCTCTCTCTCTCTCTCTCTCTCTCTCTCTCTCTCTCTCTCTCTCTCTCTCTCGCTCTCTCTCTCTCTCTCTCTCTCTCTCTCTCTCTCGCTCTCTCTCTCTCTCTGTCTCTCTGTGCCTCTGTGTCTGTGACCTTCTTTTTATCCACAGACAGCCCTCGAAAACTTGGAAGAGTGGGTTCCGGGAGCACCCGCGGGAACCCTGCCTAGAGTGCACAGAGTGTGTCTCGGGCCCCGACCTCTTGACTTCCATATGACTCTGGTTTCTCTTCATTACGCACAAGCCTTTCGCCTTTTACTAAAGACTTCCGTGGAGAGGAACACTTACGAGTTCAACGTATTTTTGGAGCGGCTTTGCTTCTTGCAGAGCCCGGTATCTTGTTTCAAGGGAAATTGACAGAGATGGGCCAGGATAGTGACTTAAAGACGCATTAGCGACTTTTTCCAAAAAACACCTGCCTGTTTGTTGCCAGGGAAACGGTGGTTGGTTGGTTGGTTGGTTGGTTGAGTGGGGGTTGGAGGGAGAGAGGAGCTGGCTTTTGCCAACCCACCCGCTGAGGTCTGTCGAGACCCCCGGGGGTCCGGCGGTTTCAGGGTTCCATTTGTGGGTTATCGCTTCTCGGCCTTTTGGCTCAGATCAAGTGTAGTATCTGTTCTTATCAGTTTAATATCTGATACGTCCCCCA
>NW_027260083.1:0-17270 GCF_045791955.1 Oncorhynchus clarkii lewisi
GTGTTACGGTGCGTGAATGAGGACCCAAAAGCGAATCAACTTAAACAGAGCTTCTTTAATTACCAAACATAGGTAGGCTCAGATGGACCGGCAGATTCCGACAGGACAGGACAAGGTTACAGCAAACATGACGACAGTCTGGTTCAGGCATGAATGACACAAACAAACAAGAATCCGACAAGGACAGGAGCAGAAACAGAGAGAGATATAGGGACCTAATCAGAGGGAAAAAAGGGAACAGGTGGGGAACGGGGTGAATGGGTAGTTAGAGGAGACAAGGGACAGCTGGGGGAAAGCGGGGGAGAAAAGGTAACCTAACACGACCAGCAGAGGGAGACAGGGTGAAGGGAAAGGACAGAGACAAGACAACATGACAGTACATGACAGTACCCCCCCACTCACCGAGCGCCTCCTGGCGCACTCGAGGAGGAAACCTGGCGGCAACGGAGGAAATCATCAATCAGCGCACGGTCCAGCACGTCCCGAGAGGGAACCCAACTCCTCTCCTCAGGACCGTACCCCTCCCAGTCAACTAGGTACTGATGACCACGGCCCCGGGGACGCATGTCCAAGATTTTACGGACCCTGTAGATAGGTGCGCCCTCGACAAGGATGGGGGGGGGGGGGGGAAGACGAGCGGGGGCGCGAAGAACGGGCTTAACACAGGAGACATGGAAGACCGGGTGGACGCGACGAAGATATCGCGGAAGAAGAAGTCGCACTGCGACAGGATTAATGACCTGAGAGATACGGAATGGACCAATGAACCGCGGGGTCAACTTGCGAGAAGCCGTCTTAAGGGGAAGGTTCTGAGTGGAGAGCCAAACTCTCTGACCGCGACAATATCTAGGGCTCTTAGTTCTACGCTTATTAGCAGCTCTCACAGTCTGCGCCCTATAACGGCAAAGTGCAGACCTGACCCTCCTCCAGGTGCGCTCGCAACGTTGGACAAAAGCCTGAGCGGAGGGGACGCTGGACTCGGCGAACTGAGATGAGAACAACGGAGGCTGGTACCCGAGGCTACTCTGAAAAGGAGATAGCCCGGTCGCAGACGAAGGAAGCGAGTTGTGGGCGTATTCTGCCCAGGGGAGCTGTTCTGACCAAGACGCAGGGTTGCGAAAAGAAAGACTGCGTAAGATGCGACCAATAGTCTGATTGGCCCGTTCTGCTTGACCGTTAGACTGGGGGTGAAAGCCGGAAGAGAGACTGACGGAAGCCCCAATCAAACGGCAAAACTCCCTCCAAAATTGAGACGTGAATTGCGGACCTCTGTCCGAAACGACGTCTGACGGAAGGCCATGAATTCTGAAAACATTCTCGATGATGATTTGTGCCGTCTCTTTAGCAGAAGGAAGCTTAGCAAGGGGAATGAAATGAGCCGCCTTAGAGAACCTATCGACAACCGTAAGAATAACAGTCTTCCCCGCTGACGAAGGCAGTCCGGTGACAAAATCTAAGGCGATGTGAGACCACGGTCGAGAGGGAATAGGAAGCGGCCTGAGACGGCCGGCAGGAGGAGAGTTACCGGACTTAGTCTGCGCGCAGACCGAACAAGCAGCCACGAAACGACGCGTGTCATGCTCCCGGGTGGGCCACCAGAAACGCTGGCGAATGGAAGCAAGCGTACCCCGAACGCCAGGGTGGCCGGCTAACTTGGCAGAGTGAGCCCACTGAAGAACGGCCAGACGAGTAGGAACGGGGACGAAAAGAAGGTTCCTAGGACAAGCGCGCGGCGACGGAGTTTGAGTGAGTGCTTGCTTTACCTGCCTCTCAATTCCCCAGACAGTCAACCCGACAACACGCCCCTCAGGGAGAATCCCCTCGGGGTCAGTGGAGGCTACTGAAGAACTGAAGAGACGAGACAAAGCATCAGGCTTGGTGTTCTTAGAGCCCGGACGATAAGAAATCACGAACTCGAAACGAGCGAAAAACAGCGCCCAACGCGCCTGACGCGCATTAAGTCGTTTGGCAGAACGGATGTACTCAAGGTTCCTATGGTCAGTCCAAACGACAAAAGGAACGGTCGCCCCCTCCAACCACTGTCGCCATTCGCCTAGGGCTAACCGGATGGCGAGCAGTTCGCGGTTACCCACATCATAGTTACGTTCCGACGGCGACAGGCGATGAGAAAAATACGCGCATGGGTGGACCTTGTCGTCAGAGAGGGAGCGCTGAGAAAGGATGGCTCCCACTCCCACCTCTGACGCGTCAACCTCGACAACGAACTGTCTAGAGACGTCAGGTGTAACAAGGATAGGAGCGGATGTAAAACGATTCTTGAGGAGATCAAAAGCTCCCTGGGCGGAAACGGACCACTTAAAGCACGTCTTGACAGAAGTAAGGGCTGTGAGAGGAGCTGCCACCTGACCGAAATTACGGATGAAACGACGATAGAAGTTCGCGAAGCCGAGAAAGCGCTGCAGCTCGACGCGTGACTTAGGGACGGGCCAATCAATGACAGCTTGGACCTTAGCGGGATCCATCTTAATGCCTTCAGCGGAAATAACAGAACCGAGAAATGTGACGGAGGAGGCATGAAAAGTGCACTTCTCAGCCTTCACAAAAAGACAATTCTCTAAAAGGCGCTGGAGGACACGTCGAACGTGCTGAACATGAATCTGGAGTGACGGTGAAAAAATCAGGATATCGTCAAGGTAAACGAAAACAAAGATGTTCAGCATGTCTCTCAGGACATCATTGACTAATGCCTGAAAGACAGCTGGAGCGTTAGCGAGGCCGAAAGGAAGAACCCGGTATTCAAAGTGCCCTAACGGAGTGTTAAACGCCGTCTTCCACTCGTCCCCCTCCCTGATGCGCACGAGATGGTAAGCGTTACGAAGGTCCAACTTAGTGAAAAACCTGGCTCCCTGCAGGATCTCGAAGGCTGAAGACATAAGAGGAAGCGGATAACGATTCTTCACTGTTATGTCATTCAGCCCTCGATAATCTATGCAGGGGCGCAGAGACCCGTCCTTCTTCTTGACAAAAAAAAACCCCGCTCCGGCGGGAGAGGAGGAGGGGACTATGGTACCGGCGTCAAGAGCTACAGACAAATAATCTTCGAGAGCCTTACGTTCGGGAGCCGACAGAGAGTATAGTCTACCCCGGGGGGGGGTGGTTCCCGGAAGGAGATCAATACTACAATCATACGACCGGTGTGGAGGAAGAGAGGTGGCCCTGGACCGACTGAACACCGTGCGCAGATCGTGATATTCCTCCGGCACCCCTGTCAAATCACCAGGCTCCTCCTGTGAAGAAGAGACAGAGGAAACAGGAGGGATAGCAGACATTAAACATTTCACATGACAAGAGACGTTCCAGGAGAGGATAGAATTACTAGACCAATTAATGGAAGGATTATGACAGAAGACTCACCAGGGATGGCCCAAAACAACAGGTGTAAAAGGTGAACGAAAAATTAAAAAAGAAATGGTTTCACTATGATTACCAGAAACAGTGAGGGTTAAAGGTAGCGTCTCACGCTGAATCCTGGGGAGAGGACTACCATCCAGGGCGAACAAGGCCGTGGGCTCCTTTAACTGTCTGAGAGGAATGTCATGTTCCCCGAGCCCAGGTCTCGTCCATAAAACAGCCCTCCGCCCCAGAGTCTATTAAGGCACTGCAGGAAGCTGACGAACCGGTCCAGCGTAGATGGACCGACAAGGTAGTGCAGGATCTTGAAGGAGAGACAGGAGTAGTAGCGCTCACCAGTAGCCCTCCGCTTACTGACGAGCTCTGGCCTTTTACTGGACATGAAGTGACAAAATGACCAGCGGAACCGCAATAGAGACAGAGGCGGTTGGTGATTCTCCGTTCCCTCTCCTCAGTCGAGATGCGGATACCTCCCAGCTGCATGGGCTCAGCACCCGAGCCGGCAGAGGAAGATGGTAGTGATGCGGAGAGGGAGGCGACGGAGAGCGCGAGCTCCTTTCCACGAGCTCGGTGACGAAGATCAACCCGTCGCTCAATGCGAATAGCGAGTTCAATCAAGGAATCCACGCTGGAAGGAACCTCCCGGGAGAGAATCTCATCCTTTACCTCTGCGCGGAAACCCTCCAGAAGACGAGCGAGCAAGGCCGGCTCGTTCCAGCCACTGGAGACAGCAAGAGTGCGAAACTCAATAGAGTAGTCTGTTATGGATCGATTGCCTTGACATAGGGAAGACAGGGCCCTGGAAGCCTCCTCCCCAAAAACAGATCGATCAAAAACCCGTGCTTGGTTAGTACACTCAGCCCTTGCCTTACAATTGCCGTGCCCCACTCACGAGCCCGTCCAATAAGGAGAGATATGACGTAGAGCGTGCAGGACGTGCTCCTGGAGTAAGTGTTGAGGCTGGAGAAGAATCACAATGTGACTGGGGTGGAGGGAGAGAGGACATTGAGTGAGCTGCCAGGAGTTGGTGGCTGAACGGAGGGTTGTGATTGTGAGCTAGGAGATCCGAAAGCCCTGGAAGTGGCCGGTGGATCGAGGCGGAGATGGTGAACCTGTTCTGTGAGGTTGGAGACTTGGGTGGCCAGGGTCTCAACGGCATGTCGAGCAGCAGACAATTCCTGCTTGTGTCTGCCTAGCATCGCTCCCTGGATCTCGACGGCTGAGTGGAGAGGATCCGAAGTCGCTGGGTCCATTCTTGGTCGGATTCTTCTGTTACGGTGCGTGAATGAGGACCCAAAAGCGAATCAACTTAAACAGAGCTTCTTTAATTACCAAACATAGGTAGGCTCAGATGGACCGGCAGATTCCGACAGGACAGGACAAGGTTACAGCAAACATGACGACAGTCTGGTTCAGGCATGAATGACACAAACAAACAAGAATCCGACAAGGACAGGAGCAGAAACAGAGAGAGATATAGGGACCTAATCAGAGGGAAAAAAGGGAACAGGTGGGGAACGGGGTGAATGGGTAGTTAGAGGAGACAAGGGACAGCTGGGGGAAAGCGGGGGAGAAAAGGTAACCTAACACGACCAGCAGAGGGAGACAGGGTGAAGGGAAAGGACAGAGACAAGACAACATGACAGTACATGACAGTGAGAGCTGTTAGAGCCCCCTGGATGGATGATGAATTGAAAAATGTTATGGTTCAAAGAAATTATGCAAAAGAGGTGACAAACAAGTCAGGCTGCTCATCTGATTGGTTGATATACTGTAAACTGAGACATTTTGTGACTTAACTAAAAGAATAATCAATTATATTTCCAAACAAAGATAAATGACAAAACACAATGGAAAAAGACTTTGGAGTACATTAAATGATATAATGGGCAGAAAGCACAATTCATCTCCATCTTTCATTTAAGTTGATAGTTAATTTATAACAAACGCTTTTGATTATGCCAATCGTTCAATTACTATTTTGCTAGTAAGGTGGAAAAACTCAGAAGTGAAATGAAAACATTGAACAGTGATCCATCATGTTTTTGTATAAAATATCTAATAATGAAAGCGAAGGATTGCTGTTTTGATTTAGTCAAGTTAGTGTGGGACAGGTGGAAAAACTATTGTTATCCATCAATAATCAAATCAAATCAAATTTTATTTGTCACATACACATGGTTAGCAGATGTTAATGCGAGTGTAGCGAAATGCTTGTGCTTCTAGTTCCGACAATGCAGTAATAACCAACAAGTAATCTAACTAACAATTCCAAAACTACTGTCTTGTACACAGTGTAAGGGGATAAAGAATATGTACATAAGGATATATGAATGAGTGATGGTACAGAGCAGCATAGGCAAGATACAGTAGATGGTATCGAGTACAGTATATACATATGAGATGAGTATGTAAACAAAGTGGCATAGTTAAAGTGGCTAGTGATACATGTATTACATAAGGATACAGTCGATGATATAGAGTACAGTATATACGTATGCATATGAGATGAATAATGTAGGGTAAGTAACATTATATAAGGTAGCATTGTTTAAAGTGGCTAGTGATATATTTACATCATTTCCCATCAATTCCCATTATTAAAGTGGCTGGAGTTGAGTCAGTGTCAGTGTGTTGGCTGCAGCCACTCAATGTTAGTGGTGGCTGTTTAACAGTCTGATGGCCTTGAGATAGAAGCTGTTTTTCAGTCTCTCGGTCCCAGCTTTGATGCACCTGTACTGACCTCGCCTTCTGGATGATAGCGGGGTGAACAGGCAGTGGCTCGGGTGGTTGATGTCCTTGATGATCTTTATGGCCTTCCTGTGACATCGGGTGGTGTAGGTGTCCTGGAGGGCAGGTAGTTTGCCCCCGGTGATGCGTTGTGCAGACCTCACTACCCTCTGGAGAGCCTTACGGTTGAGCGCGGAGCAGTTGCCGTACCAGGCGGTGATACAGCCCGCCAGGATGCTCTCGATTGTGCATCTGTAGAAGTTTGTGAGTGCTTTTGGTGACAAGCGGAATTTCTTCAGCCTCCTGAGGTTGAAGAGGCGCTGCTGCGCCTTCTTCACAATGCTGTCTGTGTGAGTGGCCCAATTCAGTTTGTCTGTGATGTGTATGCCGAGGAACTTAAAACTTGCTACCCTCTCCACTACTGTTCCATCGATGTGGATAGGGGGATGTTCCCTCTGCTGTTTCCTGAAGTCCACAATCAATAATGACAAGCCACCAGGTATAGACAGCATTGATGGGAAACTATTGAGTATGGTAGCAGAATGTATTGCCAGCCCTATTTGCTATATATTTAACCAAAGCCTAAATGTGTGTGTGTGTGTGTGTGTGTGTGTGTGTGTGTGTGTGTGTGTGTGTGTGTGTGTGTGTGTGTGTGTGTGTGTGTGTGTGTGTGTGTGTGTGTGTGTGTGTGTCCACAGATGTGGAAGGATGCTAAAGTAATTCTCCTGCCTAAAAATAGTAAAGCACCCTACTGGAGTGATTTAAGGTAGATACTGTATGTATAGGGATATATGAAAAAAAGAACAGTGTGTGGGTGTATGTGAGTGCGTGCGTGTGTAGAGTCAGTATAAATGTGTGTGTGTTGGAGTGTCAGTGTGCGTGAGTGTGTAGAATCCTGTCAGTCTGCTAGAGACAGTGAAAAAATACAAGGGACAGGTAGTCTGTGTAGCTATTTAGCGGTCTTAAGGCTTGGGGATATAAACTGTTCAGGAGCCTGTTTGTGTCAGACTTGATGTACCTCTTGCCGTGCGGAAGCAGAGAGAACAGTCTATGGCTTGGGTGGAGTCTTTTAACGATTTTTCAGGCCTTCCTTTCACACCGCCTGATAAGAGGTCCTGGATGGCAGGGCGCTCGGCCCCTGCCATGCACTGGGCTGTCTGTACCACCCTCACATTGCCATGTGATCCAGGACAGTGCGGTTGCCATAACAAGCAGTGATGCAGCTGTATAACTGTTTGAGGATTTGAGGGCCCACGCCAAAACTTTTCAACCTGTTGAGGGGGAAGCGGCACTGTCACACCTTCTTCACGACTGTGCGCACGTGTGTGTGAACTATTTTAAGTCCTTAGTGATTTGGACACCATAGAGCTTGAAGCTCTCGACATGCTCCACTTCAGCCCTGTCGATGTGGATGAGCATCCCCATTTCCTGTAGTCCATGACAGCTCTTTGGTCTTCCTGACGTTGAGGGAGCGGTTGTTCCCGGCACCACACTTCCAGGTCACTGACCTCCTCCCAGTCTCATCGTCGCCAGTGATCAGGCATTTTGCTTCCAACACTCTACTCAGCAAAATGCATGCAGTTTATCACAGTGCCATCCGTTTTGTCACTAAAGCACCTTATACCACCCACCACTGCGACTTGTATGCTCTAGTCGGCTGGCCTTCGCTACATATTCGTCGCCAGACCCACTGGCTCCAGGTTATCTACAAGTCCATGCTAGGTAAAGCTCCGCCTTATCTCAGTTCACTGGTCACGATGGCAACACCCATCCGTAGCACGCGCTCCAGCAGGTGTATCTCACTGATCATCCCTAAGCCAACACCTCATTTGGTCTGCCTTTCGTTCCAGTTCTCTGCTGCCTGGAACGAATTGCAAAAATCGCTGAAGTTGGAGACTTTTGTCTCCCTCACCAACTTCAAACATCTGCTATCTGAGCAGTTAACCGATTGCTGCAGCTGTACATAGTCTATCGGTAAATAGCCCACCCATTTTTACCTACCTCATCCCCATACTGTTTTTATTTATTTACTTTTCTGCTCTTTTGCACACCAATATCTCTACCTGTACATGACCATCTGATCATTTATCACTCCAGTGTTATTAATCTGCAAAATTGTAATTATTCGCCTACCTCCTCATGCCTTTTGCACACAATGTATATAGACTCCCCTTTTTTTTCTACTGTGTTATTGACTTGTTAATTGTTTACTCCATGTGTAACTCTGTGTTGTCTGTTCACACTGCTATGCTTTATCTTGGCCAGGTCGCAGTTGCAAATGAGAACTTGTTCTCAACTAGCCTACCTGGTTAAATAAAGGTGAAATAAAAATAAAAAATACCACTGTCGTGTCTTCAGCAAACTTGATGATGGTGTTGGAGAAATCGTGGGTGAACAGAAGGGGACTAAGCTTACACCCCTGTGGGGTAAGCGTGGCAGAGGCGATGTTGCCTACCCTCTTCACCTGGGGTCGGCCATCAGGAAGTCCCAGGGTCCTAAGCTTGGTGATGAGCTTGGAGGGGAAACTGGTGTTGAAAGCTGAGCTGTAGTCAATTAACATTATTCTCACATAGGTATTCCTATTTTCTAGGTGGGTGAAGGCAGTGTGGAGTGTAATTGACATTGTGTCACCTATGTGGAGAATCCATTGAGTTGGATAGCCATTGGGGGGTGTCTTGTCTGAAAGCAATCAGAGCATATCCGCAATCAGAGTTAATCCATTTTATAGAATGGAGGAAGAGGTGTCTGGTTCTCCCTTGGCCTTAATCTTGCCAGGACCCCCCTCTCTTGCCTCTGTAATGCCGGCATTTCCTTTTGGATACCCCAAAAATTGGTGTAGAGCACTCACCTTGTACTGCGCTGACTCCGATGACAGATTGGTTAAAAGAAATGGACAGTAAGATGATAGTTGAAGCTGTATTGTTAGATTTCTTCTAGTTATGAGAAATATTACTGCGATGAAGATTCCAGATTGTCTGCACAATCTAATTATATTCAGCTCAGACACACATGCATACCCCACAAGACATGCCATCAAGGGTTTCTACAGTCCCCAAGTCCAAAACGAGTTCATGACAATGCACTGTATTATACAGAGCCATGATCGCATCGAACTCCCTTCCAACTCAAGAAAACAGCAGAATTACTGTAAAAAAAATAAATAATTGACAGTGAGGGGACAAACACACACACTCTAACACACAATTTTTGTTGTATTGTTTGTATATCGTTGTATTTTAAATTTGTGTGACTGTCCTTGTCTATCAGTGTTTTGTTGCATGTCATGTTTTGTGTTTTTTGTGAACCCCAGGAAGAGTAGCTGCTGCTTCGGCCAAAGTTAATGGGGATCCAAATAAACAAATAACAGTGTAGGCCTGAATGAGCCACCATGAATAATAGATTAGATACTTTGTGTATAGCTTCAGAAAAACATGCAAGCAATGAGGCCGTGAACAGACCGGTTTTCTTCACCACCTCTATTGTCTGAAATCCCCACCCTCAGTGAGTCTCCTCATACCACTGGTAATCCAACATTAGATCTTCACATACTGGTATGCCCGTACAATATACCTAGGAATGTATCACATGCGGCTGGTCGCCCCATAATTGGGGAGGACGGACTCATAGTAATGGCTAGAATGGATTCAATGGAATGGTAAATAACTCATCCAAGATATGGTTGATACCAATCCATTCACTCTGTTCCAGACATTATTATGAGCTGTCCTTCCCTGGGCAGCCTCTTTTTCACACACTGAAACACTCGCACTCACTCACTCACACACAAACTCTTAATTGAAGTATTGTGGCAATTAGATAGATAGATATTAGATATCAGTCCTTGTTTGAATGCATTTGAATACTTTGAGCTCGTCATTACATATAATACACAGTTTAAAACACATGTATTACTGTCTTTCTCTAAACTACAATGAGAATGCAATGTGAAATCGTTTTTACATTTGAATAAACAAATCCACTGGCATCAACTAAAAATAGATGCTGAATAAACATTCAGCCCTACTCTCTGCTTATACTATGTGTGTATACAGCGTTAGTCCTGAGGATGTCAAATCAGGCAAACTGAATGATAAATTAGACATAACTTCAAGACACAAACATAAATTGTAGTTGGCAAAAGTTAAAAAACAATTGTGTTCCGTTAAGATCATTACTCTGCAGTCCGTCATGGTTTCCTGCTCATTCTATGTTAACTGATGTGCTGCCTGGCATTTTGCTAATAAGAGGCCTCTTGAAGATACATTTGAGTTCTCCTTCATACATCTATGTCTCTAACCTGCTGTGGTAGGCTGGCAGGATGTCCCTCTCTGTCTTGGACTCATGACAGTCCTTTTTTTGTTCCTCAGTTTCCTTCGAGCAAATTGGAATCCTGCACAAAAGATTCAAGCAGTTGAGCCACAATGAAGACATGCTGAGGTAGGACTCCCTAATAATGTTTGACATTCATACACTCTGTAAAGGCCCATTCTAACACACTTTATTTTTTAACTTGTGCTGTTACTATGGGGACACACATGGGTGTATCCTGGCATGATACATTTCTGGTGAAGTGGTTCTTCCCATTTCTTTATAATAAACTAGCCTAACAGGTTTTGGTTTGGCTTTTGTTTAGCAAGATGTTCTAAGTGACCAGCTTCCTGGTGCACACCTTTTTAATTATCTCCTTGTCTTTTCACTTGTAGGAGAGCTGACCTCGACACAATTCCAGACCTGGCATGCAATCCAATCCGCACCCAAATTATAGAGGCCTTCTTTGACAAAAGGTAGATTATCGTGTTCCTGTTAAGTACCTCAATAAGTACACAACTAAGGGCTCTGTTTTAACAAACGCAAAGTAAATCTTAGCAGTTGAGTGGTGGTGTGTCTGAAATATTTGGGCTATTTTGACAGCAGGAACAATGGCCGTAACACCTGGCGTTAAGCGTAAAGAGGCAGAATTTTCTTTGAATTAATATAAGTTGTTGGTGTGACGAGGGCTTGATCACTCACTGGCCAATGAAAACCTGCTCTAACGCTTTTTATGTGGTTGCTTCAACTTGTAACAAGATTTGTAAATGTTCTAATTAGTCTACCTTCGACGTTGATATGGCGAAGTAGAATTGTAAAGGCAAAGAAACAGGCAATCAATAGTTGATTCAACACCACGGTCAGCGATTGGATTTCCTGCAATTTGACATTCAGATCCAACAGATGACAGTGGAAAATGCTTTTTCTTTTTATATAAATGAAAAACAATAATTAGACTTTAACAATATGATGTTGCTAAATAGGCATATTTCATTCAGTGGGCATCAAGTTTCACAGGAGCTGGATATAAATAATATCCATAGCCTATAATGAGACTTTGGGGTTTCAAGACACATTTAGTTTTTTTTAGACGCATTCAGGGCTTGACATTAACGCAACTCCGGTAAATAAAAATGTTGGACAAGAAGAATATAGATTTAAGTTGTCCGAATGGACAAGTAAAAGAAGAAAAGGGTGTTGACTGTTTTTGCTGCTCCCAAAAATGCTATTTGAATATAACATTGGGCATAGGCTATTCTATTGATTAGTCTACTGTGTTCCTCTGCTGGCAAGATCCATGCCATAACCAACTAAATAAATATCCCCACTAGCGTTGCCTGAAATGTGCCCTTTGGCGCATGTTTTTTAAGGGCACACCTCAGATATTTATTACCCTCCCACCTCAACGCAAGCGAGCTGATATTAGACACGTCAATTACCAATCCTGGGGCAAGGTTTGGAAAATAGCAGTGCGCTGGCTTTAACAAATTGAAATTGCTAACGAGCGTTCGTTTGACAATTGGGCTGGCTTAACACCAGTCGAAAATAGAGCCCAAAAAGTGAACTTCTCTCAAGATGCTCCTATCTACCTAGTGTGATTTTCATTAAACAGTAGGCTTGGTGGTGCCTCACAGAGATGTCAAATGTCAGCCTCATCTAGAAACAACCCCTAGCCTTTAGCCCCTAGCCGTTAACCACTACCACCTAGGACTTGTGTAGACCGGAAAGGTTTGAATATTAAGTTTCTTTCTAAAATGATATATATCCATTTTCAGAAATCTTGATAAATTAGCTTTTATTGTTTTAAAGAACTTATGAAAGAGTGAAAAAAACACCAATCTCATCACGGCATAGTGTTGCTCAATGACAGATAGGGATGTATTTATTTTCAATCACTTGATGGTTTCATTTCAGAGAGACAGCTAAACGAAAAGTATACAAAATATTAAGAAAAGTTCCTCTTTCCATGACAGACTGACCAGGTGAATCCAGGTGAAAGCTATGATCCCTTATTGATTGTCACTTGTTAAATCCACTTCAGTCAGTGTAGATTTAAGTGAAGGAGACAGGTTAAAGAAAGATTTTTAAGCATTGAAACAATTGAGAAATGGATTGTGTATGTGTGCCATTCAGAGGGTGAATGGGAAAGACCAAAAATGTAAGTGCCTTTGAACGGGGTATGGTAGTAGGGGTCAGGCACACTGGTATGTGTCAGGAACTGCAATGCTGCTGGGTTTTTCACGCTCAACATTTTCCTGTGTGTATCAAGAATGGTCCACCACCCAAAGGACATCAAGCCAACCGGTCAGGATGCTCTCTGGTGCTGCTGTGGATCTTTTTGAGGATCTGAGGATCCATGCCAAATCTTTTCAGTCTCCTGAGGGGGAATATGTGTTGTCATGCCCTCTTCACGATTGTCTTGGTGTGTTTGGACCATGATAGTTTGTTGGTGAACTTGAAACTCCACCTCTACAATACAGCGCAACAATGTTAATGAGGGTCTGTTCGGCCCTTCTTGTCCTGTAGTCCACGATCAGCTCCTTTGTCTTGCTCACATTGAGGGAGAGGTTCTTGTCTTGACACCACACTGCCAGGTCTCTGACCTCCTCCCTATAGGCTGTCTCATCACTGTTGGTGATCAGGCCTACCACTGTTGTGTCGTCAGCAAACTTAATGATGGTGTTGGAGTCGTGTTTGGCCACGCAGTCGTGGGTGAACAGAGAGTACAGGAGGGAACTAGGCATGCACCTCTGAGGGGCCCCGGTGTTGAAGATCAGCGTGGCAGATGTGTTGTTGCCTACCCTTACTACGTAGGGGTGGCACGTCAGGAAGTTCAGGATCCAGTTGCAGAGGGAGGTGTTTAGTCCCAGGGTCCTTAGCTTAGTGATGAGCTTTGAGGGCACTATGGTGTTGAACGCTGAACTGTAGTCAATGCATAGCATTCTCAAATACTGTAGGTGTTTCTTTTGTCCAGGTGTGAAAGGACAGTGTGGAGTGCGATTTAGATTGCATCATATGTGGATCTGTTTTAGGTGGTATACGAATTGGAGTGGGTCTAGGGTTTCTGGGATGATGGTGTTGACGTCAGCCATAACCAGCCTTTCAAAGCACTTCATGGCTACCGCCGTGAGTGCTACGGGCTGTAGCAATTTAGGCAGGTTACCTTCGCTTCCTTGGGCACAGGGACTATGGTGGTCTGCCTGAAATATGTAGGTATTACAGACTCGGTCAGAGAGAGGTTGAAAATGTCAGTAAAGACACTTGCCAGTTGGTCCGCTTATGCTCTGAGTACACGCCCTGGTAATCAATCTGGCCCCACAGCCTTTTGAATGTTGACCTTTTTAAAGGTCTTGCACACGTCAGCTATGAAGAGTGGGATCACACAATCATCCGGAACAATTGGTGCTCTCGTGCACGCTTCAGTGTTGCTTGCCTCGAAGCGAGCATAAAAGACAATTAGCTCGTCTGGTAGGCTTGTGTTACTGGGCATCTCGCGGCTGGGTTTCCCTTTGAAGTCCGTAATAGTTTGCAAGCCCTGCCACATCCGACGAGCTTCAGAGCCAGTGTGTAGTAGGATTCAAACTTAGTCCTGTATTGATGCTTTGCATGTTTGATGGTTCGTCTGAGGGCATAGTGGGATTTATAATAAGCGTCCGGATTAGTGTCCCGCTCCTTGAAAGTGGCAGCTCTAGCCTTTAGCTCGGTGCAGATGATGCCTGTAATCCATAACTTCTGGTTGGGATATGTACAGTGAGGGAAAAAAGTATTTTGCTGCTGATTTTGTACGTTTGCCCACTGACAAAGAAATCTGGATTCCGTCTATAATTTTAATGGTAGGTTTATTTGAACAATAAGAGACAGGATAACAACAAAAAAATCCAGGAAAACACATTTAAAAAATGTTATAAATTGATTTGCATTTTAAAGAGGGAAATAAGTATTTGACCCCTCTGCAAAACATGACTTAGTACTTGGTGGCAAAACCCTTGTTGGCATTCAGAGGTCAGATGTTTCTTGTAGTTGGCCACGAGGTTTGCACACATCACAGGAGGGATTTTGTCCCACTCCTCTTTGCAGATCTTCTCCAAGTCATTAAGGTTTCGAGGCTGACGTTTGGCAACTCGAACCTTCAGCTCCCTACACAGATTTTCTATGGGATTACGGTCTGAAGACTGGCTAGGCCACTCCAGGACCTTAATGTGCTTCTTCTTGAGCCACTCCTTTGTTGCCTTGGCCATGTGTTTTGGGTCATTGTCATGCTGGAATACCCATCCACGACCCATTTTCAATGCCCTGGCTGAGGGAAGGAGGTTCTCACCCAAGAATTGACGGTACATGGCCCCGTCCATCGTCCCTTTGATGCGGTGAAGTTGTCCTGTCCCCTTAGCAGAAAAACACCCCCCATGCATAATGTTTCCCACCCTGCCATGTTTGACGGTGGGGATGATGTCTCTTGGGGTCATAGGCAGCATTCCTCCTCCTCCAAACACGGCGAGTTGAGTTGATGCCAAAGAGATCCATTTTGGTCTCATCTGACCACAACACTTTCACCCAGTTGTCAACTGAATCATTCAGATGTTCATTGGCAAACTTCAGACGGGCATGTATATGTGCTTTCTTGAGCAGGGGGACCTTGCGGGCGCTGCAGGATTTCAGTCCTTCATGGCGTAGTGTGTTACCAATTGTTTTCTTGGTGACTATGGTCCCAGCTGCCTTGAGATCATTGACAAGATCCTCCCGTGTAGTTCTGGGCTGATTCCTCACCGTTCTCATGATCATTACAACTCCACAAGGTGAGATCTTGCATGGAGCCCCAGGCCGAGGGAGATTGACAATTATTTTGTGTTTCTTCCATTTGCGAATAATCGCACCAACTGTTGTCACCTTCTCACCAAGCTGCTTGGCGATGGTCTTGTAGCCCATTCCAGCCTTGTGTCTGTCTACAATCTTGTCCCTGACGTCCTTGGAGCGCTCTTTGGTCTTGGCCATGGTGGAGAGTTTGGAATCTGATTGATTGATTGCTTCTGTGGACAGTTGTCTTTTATACAGGTAACAAGCTGAGATTAGGAGCACTCCCTTTGAGTGTGCTCCTAATCACAGCTTGTTACCTGTATAAAAGACACCTGGGAGCCAGAGATATTTCTGATTGAGAGGGGGTCAAATACTTATTTCCCTCATTAAAATGTAAATTAATTTATAACATTTTTGACATGCGTTTTTCTGGATTTCGTTGTTGTTTTTCTGTCTCTCACTGTTCAAGTAAACCTACCATTAAAAATATAGACTGATCATTTCTTTGTCAGTGGGTAAACGTACAAAATCAGCAGGGGATCAAATACTTTTTTCCCTCACTGATGTACAGTCACTGTGGGGACGATGTCGTCGATGCACTTACTGATGATGCCAGTGACTGTGGTGGTATACTCCTCAATGCCATTGGATGAATCACGGAACGTATTCCAGTCTGTGCTAGCAAAACAGTCCTGTAGCGTAGCATCCATGTCATCTGACCACTTCCGTATTGAGCGAGTCACTGGTACTTCTTTAGTTTTTGCTTGTAAGTACGAATTAGGAGGATATAATTGTGGTCAGATATGCTGGTATAAATTAGGTAAAATGGATTTAAGTTTGCCTGCATTAAATTCCCTGGCCACTAGGAGTGCCTCTTCTGAATGAGAATTTTCTTGTTCGTTTATGGCCTTATACAGCCCGTTGAGTGTGGTGTTAGTGCCAGCATCGGTTTGGGGTGGTTAATAGACAGCTACTAATAATATAGATGATAACTCTCTTGGTAGATAGTGTGGTCTACAGTTTATCATGATGTACTCTACCTCAGGCAAGCAATACCTCGAGACTTCTTTAGTATTAGACATCGCGCTCCAGCAGTTATTGACAAATGGACAATCACCCTCGCCCCTTGTCTTACCATCCTGCTGATGCACGGAAAACCCAGCCAGCTCAATATTATTTGTGTTGGTGGTATTTGGTATTTTATTAGGTTCCCCATTAGCTATTGCCTAAGCAGCAGCTACTCTTCCTGGGGTCCACACAAAACATATGACATAATACAGAACAACATAATACAGAACATCATTAGACAAGAACAGCTCAAGGACAGAACTACATACATTTTTAAAAAGGCACACGTAGCCTACATATCAATGCATCCACACAAACTATCTAGGTCAAATAGAGGAGAGTCGTTGTGCCGCGAGGTGTTGCTTTATCTGTTTTATTGAAACCAGGTTTACTGTTTGTTTCAGCAATATGAGATGGAAGGAAGTTCCATGCAATAAGGGCTCTATATAATACTGTACGCTTTCTTGAATTTGTTCTGGATTTGGGGACTGTGAAAAGACCCCTGGTGGCATGTCTGGTGGGATAAGTGTGTGTGTCAGAGCTGTGTGTAAGTTGCCTATGCAAACAATTTGGGATTTTCCACACATGAATGTTTCTTATAAAAAGAAGAAGTGATGCAGTCAGTCTCTCCTCAACTCTCAGCCAAGAGAGACTGGCATGCACAGTATTTATATCATCCCTTTGATTACAACTGAAGAGCAAGATGTGCCGCTCTGTTCTGGACCAGCTGCTAGCTGAACTATGTCTTTCCTTATAGCCCTCAACCACACTGACTGGACAGTAATCAAGATAAGACTAAAACTAGAGCCTGCAGGACTTGCTTTTTGGAGTGCAGTGTCAAAAAAGCAGAGCATCTCTTTATTACAGACAGACCTCTCCCCATCTTTACAACCATTGAATCTATATGTTTTGACCATGACAGTTTACAATCTGAGGTAATGCCAAGTAATTTAGTCTCCTCAACTTGTTCAACAGCCACACCATTCATTACCAGATTCAAG
>NW_027260084.1:0-17243 GCF_045791955.1 Oncorhynchus clarkii lewisi
CTGCAGATAATAATGATATGACCAGGACTGGGCCCATACTGCAGATAATAATGATATGACTAGGACTGGGCCCATACTGCAGATAATAATGATATGACTAGGACTGGGCCCATACTGCAGGTAATAATGATATGACCAGGACTGGGCCCATACTGCAGATACTAATGATATGACTAGGACTGGGCCCATACCACAGATAATAATGATATGACTAGGACTGGGCCCATACTGCAGATAATAATGATATGATTAGGACTGGGCCCATACTGCAGATAATAATGATATGACCAGGACTGGGCCCATACTGCAGATAATAATGATATGACCAGGACTGGGCCCATACTGCAGATAATAATGATATGACCAGGACTGGGCCCATACCGCAGATAATAATGATATGACCAGGACTGGGCCCATACTGCAGATAATAATTATATGACCAGGACTGGGCCCATACTGCAGATAATAATGATATGACTAGGACTGGGCCCATACCACAGATAATAATGATATGACTAGGACTGGGCCCATACTGCAGATAATAATGATATGACCAGGACTGGGCCCATACTGCAGATAATAATGATATGACCAGGACTGGGCCCATACCGCAGATAATAATGATATGACCAGGACTGGGCCCATACTGCAGATAATAATGATATGACCAGGACTGGGCCCATACTGCAGATAATAATGATATGACCAGGACTGGGCCCATACTGCAGATAATAATGATATGACCAGGACTGGGCCCATACTGCAGATAATAATGATATGACCAGGACTGGGCCCATACTGCAGATAATAATGATATGACTAGGACTCGGCCCATACCACAGATAATAATGATATGACCAGGACTGGGCCCATACCGCAGATAATAATGATATGACCAGGACTGGGCCCATACCACAGATAATAATGATATGACCAGGACTGGGCCCATACTGCAGATAATAATGATATGACCAGGACTGGGCCCATACTGCAGATAATAATGATATGACCAGGACTGGGCCCATACTGCAGATAATAATGATATGACTAGGACTGGGCCCATACTGCAGATAATAATGATATGACTAGGACTGGGCCCATACTGCAGGTAATAATGATATGACCAGGACTGGGCCCATACTGCAGATACTAATGATATGACTAGGACTGGGCCCATACCACAGATAATAATGATATGACTAGGACTGGGCCCATACTGCAGATAATAATGATATGATTAGGACTGGGCCCATACTGCAGATAATAATGATATGACCAGGACTGGGCCCATACTGCAGATAATAATGATATGACCAGGACTGGGCCCATACTGCAGATAATAATGATATGACTAGGACTGGGCCCATACCGCAGATAATAATGATATGACCAGGACTGGGCCTATACTGCAGATAATAATTATATGACCAGGACTGGGCCCATACTGCAGATAATAATGATATGACTAGGACTGGGCCCATACCACAGATAATAATGATATGACCAGGACTGGGCCCATACTGCAGATAATAAGGATATGACCAGGACTGGGCCCATACCGCAGATAATAATGATATGACCAGGACTGGGCCCATACTGCAGATAATAATGATATGACCAGGACTGGGCCCATACTGCAGATAATAATGATATGACCAGGACTGGGCCCATACTGCAGATAATAATGATATGACTAGGACTGGGCCCATTCTGCAGATAATAATGTTATGACTAGGACTGGGCCCATACTGCAGATAATAATGATATGACCAGGACTGGGCCCATACTGCAGATAATAATGATATGACCAGGACTGGGCCCATGCCACAGATAATAATGATATGACTAGGACTGGGCACATACCACAGATAATAATGATATGACTAGGACTGGGCCCATACCACAGATAATAATGATATGACTAGGACTGGGCCCATACCACAGATAATAATGATATGACTAGGACTGGGCCCATACCACAGATAATAATGATATGACTAGGACTGGGCCCATACCACAGATAATAATGATATGACTAGGACTGGGCCCATACCACAGATAATAATGATATGACCAGGACCATACTGCTCCCACTCCCACTTGGCTCTGACTGCACAGCGGAGGCCAGGCCAGGGACCAGAGAAATATGTATCCTTTTATCACATGTGACACATTAATGTTTGGGCTGTCTGTTGAAGCTAATGATTTTTGTTCATCTTTTCCCCCCATCTCTTTCAAAATGATCAAAACTGTATTTCTTAGGGGGTCATATATTAGACTGACACATGGCAGCAATTTGTCTGCTTGGGCATCTATATAAATGCAATCTCTGGGATTCACACAATTACCCAGGAGTTTGGGATGATCTATTGTCACACAGCAGCGGTCGGCAGCAGATGGCATCAGACCACACTTAGGACTCTACACGCAGTGTAAGAGAACACGCTGGAGGCCTGTTCCCCCTCAGGTCCTCCCAGACACAGCGTGATCCTGCCTCAGATTGTTCATTGCTGGAAACACCGGGGCGGCTCTACTAATTACCCAGCATCCCTTGCCATCCCTCACAGCCCTCCCTCACACTCAGTTTATCACAATTGCAAATGACCACATTCAACAGAGAGATGTGTGTGTTTGTGAGTGTGTGCATGTATGTGTGTCTGTGTGGTTGCGTGTGTGTGTGTGTGTGTGTGCTTACACAGTGTTCTCAATCTTCCAGTGCACCATAAGTGTGTGCCCACCCCCCCACTTCGCTTTTGTCAAATCTGGGACATTTTATCCGGGAGTTTGCAAATGCGGTCTGCATTATATTTCACTTGGAGTCATCAGAAAAAAGGAGGGGGGTAGTGGGTAGATTTTTCTCTCCCAGTCCAGCATTTCTGTCTGTATATATATGCTGAGGTGCTTGATGAGAAGAGGCCTCAGCAATATTTGGTGTTATTGCGACAGCAGGCTGAGGGACAATATACAGCATTCTCCTTCATCTTTGAGTAATGCCGGCTGTTGCTTTCTTACGGGGGGCTGAAAAAAAGCTCACTATTTCATCAATTAAAGCTGTTTTCCGCCGTACTGTTCCTTGTCTTTTGCGTGCGGTTTCATTTTCAGGATGCTTTAGTCTGTTTAGTCAGGGATGGAGATTATAAAGTGACTGGGAAATGTGATGTCTGTTGTGTAGGTATTCTCTATGCGGAAGACTGTGTGATTTGATACTTGTAAAACAGACTTGCCTTTCTTAATTGCCCCTGAGGGGATAAATAAAGTTGTATTGAATTTAACTTCATTTAATTGGATTGGTGACATTTCATATAGATCTGTAAACTGTGTAACAGCTTTAATTAAAGTTATTTAAAAAGGAAAGACAAAGCTTTAACTGCTCTTTGTCTTGCTTTCTGATGAGATGGTTTCTTTGGGTTAAACGGTGTGACACCAATTATTTCCAATGGATCAAAGGGCTAGGACTCTCTAGAGAAGTATGTTTTTACAAAACAAAAACAAACTCCAACTAAGGTAAATGCTCCTTTTCTCCCTCTCCTCTCCCTTCTTCTCCCCTCCCTACCTCTACTCTCCCCCTCTCCCTTCTTCTCCTCTCTCCCACTCCCTACCTCTCCTCTCCCTTCTTCTCCCCCTCCCTTCCTCACTTCACCTCTCCTCTCCCTTCTTCTCCTCTCTCCCACTCCCTACCTCTCCACTCCCTTCCTCTCCTCTCCCTTCTTCTCCCCCTCCCTTCCTCACTTCACCTCTCCTCTCCATCCTTCTACCCCTCCCTTCCTCACTTCACCTCTCCTCTCCCTTCTTTCCTCCCTCCTCTCCCTACCTCTCCACTCTTCTTCCCCCCTCCCTTCCTCACTTCACCTCTCCTCTCTCATCCTCTCCTCCCCTCTCCCTTCCTCTCCTCTCCCTTCTTCTCCCCCATTCCTCATTTCACCTCTCCTCTCCCTTCCTCTCTTCTCCCCCACTCACTTCCTCACGTCTTCTCTCCTCTCCCTTCCTCTCCTCTCCCTTCCGCCCCTCTCTCTTCTTCTCTCCTCCCTTTCCTCACCTCTCTACTCCACTTCCTTCATCTCTTCTCCCTTCATCACTTCTTCTCCCCTCCCTTCCTCACTTCACCTCTCCTCTCTCTTCCTCTCCTCTTCTCTCCTCCTGTAACCCTAATCCTCATCCTCCTCTCCTCCCCACAGGCCTCTGTCCCCCCTCAGCCTCTCTCTCTCTCTGTGACAGGACATTCTCCATCTGCTTGCAGGCAGTGTGTGTACTGGGGAAGCAGCAGCAGCTGCAGAGCCTGCCTGCCTAGTCCCTTTCCTAGCCCCTCTCCTGCCTTCTGCCATCACACACACACACAGGCACCAGCTGGGCACCGTCACCATCCCCGCCACCTCAGCCTCCACTCCACTGCTAGGCCTGGATGACTGTCACCTTCACATGTTACCTCACCTGACGGTGTCAATTAAAACGAACAATTCATCTGTCAACAACAAATCCCTAAACAGGATTGAAGTGATATATTGTTTAAGAGTTTAGAGCTTACAGTAGCAGTACCAGAGGTGAGCTGCCAGAGCTGTACAGCATATGTTTCAGCACACAAGTCACCAGTGGTGTCATGTAGCCTGTAGTATAGATCTGAACTTTGCACTGATAGAATCCTAGAAAATGTCCTGATGATTACATGTGGAATCACAGTACAACAAGCAGGTGAGCTTCAAAGAGCATCCTGTCTAGCGTGGAATCTACACATGGACCTAAACGCCTACAGGTAGTGATGTCTGCAGTGCAGCTGGTGAATGTACTCTTTAATTGGACATCCTCGAGCCTCTGAAGGCAACTGCTCATGTGTTTCTTTTTGATTAGTGAAACCAGATGTTGAACAATACTAGACGGGTCCTTAAACTGCCCAGCTCTACAAAGTAGGACATCATGCAAGTCCTGACAAACACACAGGTGCAACCTTTAGGTAAGTAGGCTTTAGTTAGGTTTAGGTTTAGTTAAGTTTAGTTAGGTTTAGGTTTAGTTAGGTTTAGTTAGGTGTAGGTTTAGTTAGGTTATTTAAATACAGTAGGCATATAGATGCGCATGGGCATGACATCTAACATATTAATTCTATCTAACATACACAAATATTTAATGGATGGATAAGGAGACTACATCCTTCCAGTAAACCGGTGTGATTGCCTGAATAATGTCATGTATTTGCGATGTGCATATCACAAACCATGTGTCATTTTTTTGTTGCTTTATTGGTTAGTGGTGTTGCTGTGTCACAATGCAAATTCAGAATTCAGCACCTGGGATATTTAGTATTAGAGTGAACCATGAACCCATAATGATCATATGAACATGACAAGAGATACATTATTCATTGTCTAACAGTTGATTTCGTAGAGACCAGAAGCCTGTAGGCTATACACGGTATGGTAATTACGGGGTGAACAGTAGTTACAATTCTTCAAAGAAATGATATGTCATCATAAAATTGCAGGAGAATGTGCAACGCATTGCAAAGCTGGAAAGAATCTCCATTCAAAACCGTGAGGAAGTGCTGAATAAAATGTAACGCGTTGCATGTAAGCAGGTGCGATGTAAGCCTAGTTTCAACTGATACAGAAAGACTTGAAATAAAACAAACATTTCCATTCTTATCTCCAAAGAACATGGTGGTGAGCTCCTTAAAAATAAAATGAGATGTGGAGACGAGTAGCCGCCTATATAAATCATTCTATCCCAATGTTGCTCCCCAGAGATTTCTGATGGATTAAATTAAGCACTTCCATTTTCATCTCCCACCTGATCGCAGCGCCGTATAAATCCCAACAGCTGATCAACTGTCTCCAGACACCAAGCACAGAACACAGAGAGAGGCTGCAGCAACAGTGAGAAAGAGATAGAGAGAGAGCTAGAGAGAGAGAGAGAGAGAGAGAGAGAGAGAGAGAAGTGGAGCGGTGATGGTCCATCAACTGACATTATTATTTTTCAGCCAAATGTAAATAGGCTACCAATCAGAGTTGGGAATAATTGGAAAGCAATAAATAACGCTGACAAGTGCAACCCATTTTTTTTGTTGCACTCTTACAGTACAGCAGCTTCTCTCGTGTTTTTTTGCTTTTATCCTCTATTGGCACGCGGGAGAAAGAGGCGCACTCTGCAGGGTGCTTTCAGCTCGCTCCTCCGTCGTACGCGAGCCTCTGAGAGGGAGCTATCCAGTGCTGAAGTTGCATTTCTTCCCTTCGCAAGACACGGCGTAGCAGGTAGAACAGAGAAACCTAAGCACTACGGGTTGGCTGGGGGTTTGTTTGACTGACTGGCTGTTTGTCTGATACTCTACGCAGCCAGGCATCCAAAGCTCAGCCTTAAATATCCAGCTCTACATTGGCGTTGCATGAGGACAGTAACCCTGCCCTGGACGGTTGTTGTTTCGGTGCAACACCAGAAACATGCCAAGGTCTTTCCTGGTTAAAAAGGTGAAGCTTGATGATTTTTCATCCAGTGATTTTGAGAGTTCTTATGGACGATCCAGGACCGACGTCAGTCTACGGATTCACGATAAAGGTAAATATAAACATTATTTATAATTCGGAATGTTGATTATGTTATATATATATATTGCTTATTATACACGGTGTCTTTTTTTGCCACGTTTGCACGTTTTTGTGCTGCATTCATGACTCAATCTGATTCCATTGTTATATTAGTTTTGACAAACACACCTACCTATACATTTGTAGGCTAATTCTACCCTGTATGTTTTTAAAACAAACTAATTGAATGTGGAAATAGCCTATCACACCTAGCCTACTCGGAACATGGGGAGGAATGATGCTTGTGTTGCTGACGCAAAACTTCTCCACAACCCACAAGTGTGCATCATATATCTGCACTTAGGTACCAGCATGTACACAAGAGATTGCATTGCACCTATATTACCCGTTATGCCTTGGAACACGGGTGTATAGCCCTATTATTTAGACATTATGTCAGTCAGAAGGCTGAATCATATTTCATGATGATGTGTAAACTAGCCTATCCATCGCTTCAGACCGGCTGTATAATGTTGCCTCATCATCTCAGTAGGTTATGTTGTTAAATTATGTTTATTCTCACTGTGTGTAATTGGCAACTATAGGTTAACGCATAAAAGGGTCGTGCTTCCAGGTAAAAAGAAACGTTTTAGACTCGCCTAAAGCTTAATAAACTGCACAGGACGCATAGCCTTTGGTGACAACGTGCTGTAGCGGATTTCAAGTGGAGAAGTGCTGCCTGTAGCTTGTTGTATCTATTAAGCAGATTGTTCCCACTTGAAGAATCCCCGCGCGACAATGAGTAATTGAATTAACATCTTGTTATTTTTCACACCAGGGTACATTAGTGACTACATCAGCCCGTCTGTCTACGATGGAGAAAGCGACGGTGCCATTAAAGTTCCCTCTCCGGAGCCACTCTACGATGGAATCCACAGCGACTACGGCGCCCCAGACTCAGACCAGCCTGACAGTCCGCAGTCGGACGTCACCTCCGGCTACATCAATGGGGACACCGCGGTGAGTGATTGCTACACGGTGGACGCGTTTTACATCACGGACGGAAGGTCACGGAGGAAAGTAATCAGCAGCCCCAGCAGCAGGAGCATACAGCGTCACACATGCAACGAATGTGGGAAAACCTACGCCACGTCTTCCAACCTGAGTAGGCATAAGCAGACCCACCGGAGCCTGGACAGCAAGATGGCCAAGAAGTGCGCAACCTGTGGGAAAGTGTACGTGTCCATGCCAGCAATGGCCATGCACCTGCTCACCCATGACCTCAAGCACAAGTGTGACATCTGTGGCAAAGCTTTCAGCAGACCTTGGCTACTGCAGGGCCACATGAGGTCACACACGGGTGAGAAGCCCTTTGGGTGCGCACACTGCGGAAAAGCGTTCGCCGACCGCTCCAACCTGCGCGCGCATATGCAGACTCACTCCGCTTTCAAGCATTTCAAATGCAAACGGTGCGACAAGACCTTCGCTCTCAAGTCCTACCTGAATAAGCACTACGAGTCCGCGTGCTTCAAAGGCGCGTTCTCGCCCTTGAGTCCTGATCTCGATGACTCTCCATGACGTCCACATTAAAAGTGCAGACAAAAACATTATATTTTTGGTTGACTAATTCTGCCAAACCTTTCCTAAAATCCACCTCAACTTCCAGTGGAACCACAATAATAGCACAATTTTTCTGTATTCTCCTTGAAATCCACCCGAAGGAATTACTGATGATCTTCGCATGCACTTAAAAATCCTCTTCCTCCTCCAGTCACGTGGATAGAATATACCTTCCACCGCGCGTAAATATGAAATCATATATTTTGAAATGTGACGAAGATGACAATACTGGATTGCTCCAAACAAAAGTCGAACATTTTAATGTTGGATAATAATGTACTGCTGCAACAGACCATACTCTCCGTTGAGGTAAATGCCATTTATGTTTGTATTCATTCATTCATCTATTTATTTATGTATTTATTTATCTATTTATACATTAGGCTATTTATATGTATTTGTTTATATAGAATGTCTGACATATTGGTCTGTTTTTATTTGATACCACTACCTATTCTTTGCACTTTAATGTGTGAATTTGCCAACCTCTCATGAACAGGCCAAAGCTTTGTCACTTATTCTTCGTTTACTACCATTTTAAATGATTGCATGCAAAAATGAAATCTATGCCAGTATCACAAAGCTTATGATTTTTTTCTTCTCCAAAATCTAGATAGTATCTGTTGGCAATATTTCTGTTGAAGCCACATGACGAATTATAAAGCAATAATCACTTAATGCATGGTATTTTTGAAAATGATGATGAACTATTACCTACTGTATAGCAGTTTTTAAAATCAGGTATGTTTTACTCCAGTACGCATCTATAGTCATACAAAAAATACAACATCAGGGAAATGCCAATGTAGTGTTAGTGAAACAACAAGAAAACGACCACATCCTCTTTTCCTCTAGCGCCATGCATTGCCTGCCTCTTATTTCAACAGTAGTGTTAGGACCGTAGGCTTGTAGTACTTCAGCTCCCAGCATCTCAGAACATGTCTCCAAATCTACAGGGCACCCATTAAGGTCATACAAAGGTCAAACACCTCTGGGTCCCCAATGGCACCCTATATTCTATATAGAGCCCTATGGGCCGTGGCCAAATCTAGTGCACTATATAGGGAATAGGGTGTTATTTTGGGATGAAAAACACTGGAACCCACTATTGACTTAAGGTGGGCAAACTTTGCACTGCATCCACACTCAGCTTGATGGACAAGATGCCTTTCTTGAACCTCATTGGTGTGCCACAGATTTGTCTATAACAAAGCACTTCATTTACACCTTAAAAAGTAGCACAATGAACCTAGAGATTCAGGTAGAAAAAACAAGAACTCGTATTAGCTTGACCTCTGTTTTGTATTTCCAATAAAGAATGAATTAATAATAATTTATTGCAAGAGGCTTTGTAAATAATCCTTTGGAGTAATCATTTTTACAGCTGTAAAGAATTAAACAAACCTTATTTCAGGAGATATCTGGAGGGAGGATAATGTCCTTTCCAGTCAGCATTCAAATGATGTAAGCACAAGACACAACAAGGCATTGTCACTTCATAATAAAGAACAATATTAACAAAATCTCTTGTCTGTCTGTTAGTCACTTGTTTTTATTTGTTTGTATCAAATTTCACAATGTATACTATATCACCTTATTAGCCTAAAGTGTATCTTCAAGCATTTGAATCAAAAGTTGAAAGATAATCCTCAGAGTAAAGCATGTCTTCACCATCCTATAGGAAACAGTGCTGTACATGACCTTGTGTTTTAACCATCATCCTTACTACTGTACTGCTCAGAGAGAAAGGGAGAAAGAGAGAGAGGGGGGGATAGAGAGGGGGAGAGAGGAGGGGGAAGAGAGAGAAATTGGGGAGGGAGAGAGAGAGGAGGGAGAGAGAGATGGGGAGAGAGAGAGTGAGAGAGAAAGAGAGGGAGCAAAAGAGAGTGAGTGAGTGAGAGAGTGAGAGAGAGAGAGAGAGAGAGAGAGAGAGAGAGAGAGAGAGAGAGAGCACTACTTGGGTGGCTGCAGCTACTGTAGCATAAATCAGATGAGGCCATGTAGCCCTTTGAGGGGGCTAAAAGACATTTAATTCCTCATAGATAACCCTTATCACTCGATAGCTCTCTTGACTGCATTTAGAATCAGGTCTATGACCTCAAAATGGATAGACAATTTCCTGGGAAGTCAAATTACAATTTTGGCTGTGAACTTGCTGACACTTACTGAATGAGGGACAAGATAACACACATTTCTGACATTCTGGTTCAAGGTACTCTGTAATCAGATGTGTGGACATGATTGGTTAACTTGACGGCTACCAATAATGTCAATGCACAATACATTTAAAAATGACATTAGAAGTGCTGCTTTGACTTGAAAATGTAAGCCACTTATTGACAGACATTATACATTTCACATTACGGAGGCAGTCAATGACCTCAGAAATACGAAAACAATGTGTGTCTCTGTCGTGACCATGGTGATCTGTGCAGGCGGCGGGATAGCTGTTGAATTGCTATATTCAGGTGGAGTGAAACTCTTAGTAGACAGGTGGGGAGAAAGGGAGCCTGCCTGATCATATGTGTTTTTTGATTGATGCATGACATTGTAACTGGTCAACTTGTTATACATCACTCTTCCTACTCCCCCCCCCCCCCTCTCTCGATATGGTTGAGCTGCACTTAACTTGTTCATTTATTTGACCTCGTCCTGACCTTGTTCATCAACTCAATAAATCACATATTCCGGAACAAAAATCCCATGCAGCTCCCAATGGGATTCATTCTGCTCTACGGAGGCTCAGGCCCCGATTTCATCAATTTATCAGGAATCATTATAATCTGTTTCATTAGATGGCCTACGCAGATTTTTATCAGGAATCATTATAATCTGCTTCATTAGATGGCCTACGCAGGTTTTATCAGGAATCATTATAATCTGCTTCATTAGATGGCCTACGCAGGTTTTATCAGGAATCATTATAATCTGCTTCATTAGATGGCCTACGCAGGTTTTATCAGGAATCATTATAATCTGCTTCATTAGATGGCCTACGCAGGTTTTATCAGGAATTATTATAATCTGCTTCATTAGATGGCCTACGCAGGTTTTATCAGGAATCATTATAATCTGCTTCATTAGATGGCCTACGCAGGTTTTATCAGGAATCATTATAATCTGCTTCATTAGATGGCCTACGCAGGTTTTATCAGGAATCATTATAATCTGCTTCATTAGATGGCCTACGCAGGTTTTATCAGGAATCATTATAATCTGCTTCATTAGATGGCTTACGCAGGTTTTATCAGGAATCATTATAATCTGCTTCATTAGATGGCCTACGCAGCTTTTATCAGGAATCATTATAATCTGCTTCATTAGATGGCCTACGCAGGTTTTATCAGGAATCATTATAATCTACTTCATTAGATGGCCTACGCAGGTTTTATCAGGAATCATTATAATCTGCTTCATTAGATGGCCTACACAGGTTTTATCAGGAATCATTATAATCTGCTTCATTAGATGGCCTACGCAGGTTTTATCAGGAATCATTATAATCTGCTTCATTAGATGGCCTACGCAGGTTTTATCAGGAATCATTATAATCTGCTTCATTAGATGGCCTACGCAGGTTTTATCAGGAATCATTATAATCTGCTTCATTAGATGGCCTACGCAGGTTTTATCAGGAATCATTATAATCTGCTTCATTAGATGGCCTACGCAGGTTTTTATCAGGAATCATTATAATCTGCTTCATTAGATGGCCTACGCAGGTTTTATCAGGAATCATTATAATCTGCTTCATTAGATGGCCTACGCAGGTTTTATCAGGAATCATTATAATCTGCTTCATTAGATGGCCTACGCAGGTTTATCAGGAATCATTATAATCTGCTTCATTAGATGGCCCATGCAGACTGGGGTCTCAGGAGCTCCTGGGTTATTGTTCTATAGCAGGAGTATGGGTGCGACCCAAATGGCACCCTATTCCCTATATAGGGCACTACATTTGACCACAGCCCATTTGTCCCTGGTCAAAAGTAGTGCACTATTAAGGGAATAGGGTGCCATTTGGAACATATCCTATATCAGCACAATGCATTAGTCCACAGGAGACAGCTATAGTTGTACTGGGTTTCTCTCACACCTTGGTTGGTCTGTTGGCTTTCTACATCCCTCTACCGTCACTGCAGTTTAATGTCAGACTGCCACTCCCCTGGGCAGCACTTAGGCCCATGCAGGCAGACGGCTGAATAGTACAGTAGGCTTGTCTTTATGCTGACGGCCTTACAGAAAGACAGGGGGTCTGCTGAGTTCCATGTCCATCCCTTGTTTGCTGTTGATGGTGTGATTGATACTGACCACGAACAGAGAATTGTGTAACAGTACAGTTTTGTTTGACGGGATTCCAAAGGTAATCTACTAGTCCAGCCATGGCAACTGACAACAGCATCTCTGCCTGTTGATTTATCCTGCTATTTGTTGAATCTATCTGTTAGAGATCGACATCAACTGGTGTGACACTTGTACAACACACAAGTGGTTTTATAAAGCCTCCCCTATGTGCATGTCTCTCCACATACAAACCAGATTCCACTTGGCTAGGTAAAGGTATCCTGTAACAGTCTCTGTAGGCAGGCAGCACGCAGGAGTGCATCACAGCACCAGCTAGCTACAGGTTGTAGCAACAGACAGACAGACAGACAGACAGACGGGGAATAGTGCCCCCTCAGAATGCATTAGGGCTGATTGGTGAGGACGTGGTGAAAAGCGTTGCTTTCAGACATGAATCTGCGTCCCAAATGGCACCCTATTCCCGACCTATATACAGAGTGCACTAAACCCTATGGGCCCTGGTCACAAGTAGTGCACTATGTAGGGAACAGGGTGCCGTTTGGGGCACACACAGTGTGTTCATCGTCACTTGGCTGAGAGGGATACTGCTTTGCCACCTCATAGCTCTGACTAAGAGACCGTGGTGTGACAGAGAGCCCTTAAGCCTGTTCAGTTAACAAACAGTCCAGGATAGAAGGAACTGGTGACGCATGTTGCTGGCACAGAGGTCTGTTTCTGTAGACCAACACTAAGAGTGGGTGGGAGGAGGACAACAGTCAGTGCTTTCACTCAAAAGAAGCTTGGAAGGAAGGACCACAAACAACCAATAACTATGTATGCTTGCCAGAAAAACGAAACATCCACAACGAACAAGAAGATAATGAATGAAATAATTTATGAAGCTATCAATCATTTATAATAAGCTTTGAGTTTTGAGTTACTTTCTCAGCTGGGCTGACTCCTGCTTGTGCTGTAGCTAGGCAAATATTTTCAGGCGGAAGAATGTGTTTCAGGGGAGGTGGGGAAGAGGAGGTGAGGGGGAGCTAGCTCTGACCCAGTTTGGCTGACATGCAGCTGAGGCAGCTTCCACCGTACAGGCAGCAGGAGCACAGCACACCACAGTACATTTTTAATGGCAACCACTTGAACATTGGCACTTAAAGGACAGTGGAGCTTCTGTTGCCGAGTGTAGTTGAACCTCCACTGTTTAATTATGTGCTCTTGTCTGTTAAATGGATGGCTCCTAATTGTATTATTTCTGGACTGCTATGTGTTGTTACTGGCGGTTTGTGAGGTTGGTGCTACTTGTCAGATAGTTTAGGTTCGTCATGATGTGTTACTGTTTCCTGCTGTTCACGCCTGTTGCTCTGATCTTGTGTTTGATACAGCCGACTGAAACTATTTAAAATCTGATGAGCTCACAGAGCAGAACTCCAGTTTGCCCTGCATGTGATACGCAGAAGACCCCGGATTCTGATACACAAAGAGTTGTCCAGGAGCACCTCTTTCTCCTCCATAGCCGCTGCTAAGCGATACGTTGTTTATGAAGATGTCCAGTGAATGTGAAATGTGTTGACACCACAACACAGTCCAGACTTGGATACACATAATCCCAAATGCTAATCCATAAAAACGTGTGTTAAATTGGCTGTTCTGTTTGGCTTGTTTACAGCAGGTCATTTAATAGGGAACTGTATTGTTACATCACCAACATTAGGAGAATAAAGGCACTTACATGGCATCCATTCTAAAACCTGGCCCAACTCTTTATATATAACTGTCTCTGGAGGTGCCTACTTCTAGACATGAAGGCTGGTTTAGGGTTTAGAGAGTGGCTGGTGCTTTTGTTTCGACCTCTCCTTCCCATTGGAGGAGAGGAATTAAAACATCATGCATATTCAGTGGGAATGAATGAGGAGGAGAATAGAGGCCCTACACCTGCCTTTGATCTAAACGGATGGGCATAATGCAGTGCAGATCTTTGGGTTGAAACCACTGGAGTTGAGTTGCGGCGGGAGGGTCGGCACAAGAGAAGGTCTAGTGACTGGGAGCTATTTCATCTCCATCCCACTGACTGCATTTCACTGAACCGACCGTCGTGTTGTCAGAATGTCAAGTGATCCCTGATCATGGGCTGTAACTACAGTCATAGCCTACAGTCATCGATACATCCCAAATGGCACCCTATTCCCTACATAGGGCACTACTTCTGCACTATATAGTGACTAGGGTGCCATTTGGGATGCAGATATGGCCTCCTCACTATGAAGAGATGTTCTCGTATTCAGTGACCATTTCAGCCACTCAGGCAGGTTATTGGGCACAGTATGCAGCCTGAGGCTTTACAAAATACCTTTTTGTTTTAGGAATTCAGACCCAAGGTAATTATATGAATTATGTCATGTGCCCGATGTTTCAGGGTAAACATGTGTTTAACAAGGTCAGTGTTGGTGACTGGGAACATCCTGAAAATCTATTCTGCAGTGATATGTCATTCAGTGTGATTCACTTCTCCACTTTGGAGTCAGCCATGGAACCATAGCAGGGCAGGGTCAGAAAAAGCCCTCATCCCAACAAGTGGTTGGATGTGAGATGAAGGACCTGCAGCGATGTCTTTCAGGTCTCCCATGGCTGCTTCTGAGTTACACTCCTGCATGGATGAATAAGTACAATTTGGGCTGGTCATCCCTCAGGCTCTCGGTCAGGGATCATGACTATCTTCACATGGTATGGCCCAGCGGTGTGAACATGGTATGGCCCAGCGGTGTGAACATGGTACGGCCCAGCGGTGTGAACATGGTATGGCCCAGCAGTGTGAACATGGTATGGCCCAGCAGTGTGAACATGGTACGGCCCAGCGGTGTGAACATGGTATGGCCCAGCAGTGTGAACATAGTATGGCCCAGCAGTGTGAACATGGTATGGCCCAGCGGTGTGAACATGGTATGGCCCAGCGGTGTGAACATGGTATGGCCCAGCAGTGTGAACATGGTATGGCCCAGCGGTGTGAACATGGTATGGCCCAGCGGTGTGAACATGGTATGGCCCAGCGGTGTGAACATGGTATGGCCCAGCGGTGTGAACATGGTATGGCCCAGCGGTGTGAACATGGTATAGCCCAGCGGTGTGAACATGGTATGGCCCAGCGGTGTGAACATGGTATGGCCCAGCGGTGTGAACATGGTATGGCCCAGCGGTGTAAACATGGTATGGCCCAGCGGTGTGAACATGGTATGGCCCAGCGGTGTAAACATGGTATGGCCCAGCGGTGTGAACATGGTATGGCCCAGCGGTGTGAACATGGTATGGCCCAGCAGTGTGAACATGGTATGGCCCAGCGGTGTGAACATGGTATGGCCCAGCGGTGTGAACATGGTATGGCCCAGCGGTGTGAACATGGTATGGCCCAGCGGTGTAAACATGGTATGGCCCAGCGGTGTGAACATGGTATGGCCCAGCGGTGTGAACATGGTATGGCCCAGCAGTGTGAACATGGTATGGCCCAGCGGTGTGAACATGGTATGGCCCAGCGGTGTGAACATGGTATGGCCCAGCAGTGTGAACATAGTATGGCCCAGCAGTGTGAACATGGTATGGCCCAGCGGTGTGAACATGGTATGGCCCAGCGGTGTGAACATGGTATGGCCCAGCGGTGTAAACATGGTATGGCCCAGCGGTGTGAACATGGTATGGCCCAGCGGTGTAAACATGGTATGGCCCAGCGGTGTGAACATGGTAGGGTCCAATAGTGTGAACATGGTATGGCCCAGCGGTGTGAACATGGTATGGCCCAGCGGTGTGAACATGGTATGGCCCAGCGGTGTGAACATGGTATGGCCCAGCGGTGTGAACATGGTAGGGTCCAATAGTGTGAACATGGTAGGGTCCAATAGTGTGAACATGGTATGGCCCAGCGGTGTGAACATGGTAGGGTCCAATAGTGTGAACATGGTATGGCCCAGCGGTGTGAACATGGTATGGCCCAGCGGTGTGAACATGGTATGGCCCAGCGGTGTGAACATGGTATGGCCCAGCGGTGTAAACATGGTATGGCCCAGCGGTGTAAACATAGTATGGCCCAGCAGTGTGAATATGGTATGGCCCAGCGGTGTGAACATGGTATGGCCCAGCGGTGTGAACATGGTATGGCCCAGCGGTGTAAACATGGTATGGCCCAGCGGTGTGAACATGGTATGGCCCAGCGGTGTAAACATGGTATGGCCCAGCGGTGTAAACATGGTATGGCCCAGCGGTGTGAACATGGTATGGCCCAGCGGTGTGAACATGGTATGGCCCAGCGGTGTGAACATGGTAGGGCAGGTCTGCTAAATTAATAACATGCAAATGTACTATCTCTCCATCTCATTCTCTCCAGGGCCCATTTACACCCCCTTCCCTCCATTTCAAACTGCTCTACTGGCAACCCTGTCCTCTCTCTGTCAACCCTGTCCTCTCTCTGTAGAGGACTGCTACTCTACTGACAACCCTGTCCTCTCTCTGTAGAGGACTGCTACTCTACTGGCAACCCTGTCCTCTCTCTGTAGAGGACTGCTACTCTACTGACAACCCTGTCCTCTCTCTGTAGAGGACTGCTACTCTACTGACAACCCAGTCCTCTCTCTGTAGAGGACTGCTACTCTACTGACAACCCTGTCCTCTCTCTGTAGACGACTGCTACTCTACTGACAACCCTGTCCTCTCTCTGTAGAGGACTGCTGCTCTACTGACAACCCTGTCCTCTCTCTGTAGACGACTGCTACTCTACCGACAACCCTGTCCTCTCTCTGTAGAGGACTGCTACTCTACCGACAACCCTGTCCTCTCTCTGTAGAC
>NW_027260085.1:0-17149 GCF_045791955.1 Oncorhynchus clarkii lewisi
ACGGAAATAGTGTCCTCTTCGTGTATTCCTCATATTTTGGCGAATTTAGTACGACATCCTGGAACATTTGGCATACTAAATATATCCATAGTATTTTTTTATTTCTATTTTATTTCACCTTCATTTAACCAGTTAGGCTAGTTGAGAACAAGTTCTCATTTACAACTGCAACCTGGCCAAGATAAAGCAAAGCAGTTCGACACATACAACAACACAGAGTTACAGATGGAATAAACAAACATACAGTCAATAATACAGTAGAAAAAGTCTATATACAGTGTGTGCAAATAAGGAAAGGATAAGGGAGGTAAGGCAATAAATAGGCCATGGTGGCGAAGTAATTACAATATAGCAATTAAACACTAGAATGATAGATGTGCAGAAGATGAATGTGCAAGTAGAGATACTGGGGCGCAAAGGAGCAAGATAAATAAATAAATACAGCAAGGGGATGAGGTGGTTGGATAGGCTATTTACAGATGGGCTGTGTACAGGTGCAGTGATCAGTGAGCTGCCCTGACAGCTGGTGCTTAAAGCTTAGTGAGGGAGATCTGAGTCTCCAGCTTCAGTGATTTTTGCAGTTCGTTCCAGTCATTGGCAGCAGAGAACTGGAAGTAAAGGCTGCAAAATGAAAAATTGGCTTTGGGGGTGACCAGTGAGATTTACCTGTTGGAGCGTGTGCTCTGGGTGGGTGCTGCTATGGTGACCAGTGAGCTGACATAAGGCGGGGCTTTACCTAGCAGAGACTTGTAGATGACCTGGAGCCAGTGGGTTTGGCGACGGGTATGAAGCGAGGGCCAGCCAACGAGAGCGTATAGTTGCAGTGGTGGGTAGTAAATGGGGCTTTTGGATTGGAGATGCTTAATGTGAGTCTGGAAGGAGAGTTTACAGTCTAACCAGACACTTAGGTATTTGTAGTCCACATATTCCAAGTCAGAACCGTCCAGAGTAGTGATGCTGGACGGGCGGACAGGTGCGGGCAGCGATCGGTTGAAGAGCATGCATTTAGTTTTACTTGCATATAAGAGCAGTTGGAGGCCACGGAAGGAGAGTTGTATAGCATTGAAGCTCATCTGGAGGTTAGTTAACCTGTTGGATCTCTGGGGGCGCTATTTCATTTTTGGATAAAAAACGTTCCCGTTTTAAGCGCGATATTTTGTCACGAAAAGATGCTCGACTATGCATATTCTTGACCGTTTTGGAAAGAAAACACTCTGAAGTTTCAGAATCTGCAAAGATTTTGTCTGTAAGTGCCCCAGAACTCATTCTACAGGCGAAACCAAGATGATGCATCACCCAGGAATTAGCAGAATTTCTGAAGCTCTGTTTTCCATTGTCTCCTTATATGGCTGTGATTGCGCAAGGAATGAGCCTACACTTTCTGTCGTTCGCCCAAGGTCTTAGCAGCATTGTGACGTATTTGTAGGCATATCATTGGAAGATTGACCATAAGAGACTACATTTTCCAAGTGTCCGCCTGGTGTCCTGCGTCGAATTCGGTGCGCAATTGCCAGCTGCTTCCACTTTACCATTTGATTCAGGGGAGAAAGCATGTGTCCAAGAACGATGTATCAATGAAGAGATATGTGAAAAACACCTTGATGATTGATTCTAAACAGCGTTTGCCATGTTTTCAGTCGATATTATGGAGTTAATTTGGAAAAAAGTTCGCGTTTTGAGGACTGAATTTTCGGTTTTTTTTTGGTAGCCAAATGTGATGTATAAAACGGAGCTATTTCTAATACACAAAGAATCTTTTTGGAAAAACTGAGCATCTGCTATCCAACTGAGAGTATCCTCATTGAAAACATCAGAAGTTCTTCAAAGGTAAATGATTTTATTTGAAGGCTTTTATGTTTTTGTTGAAATGTTGCGTGCTGGATGCTAACGCTAATGCTAACGCTAAATCCTTTGTTTGCTAGCTACTGTTACACAAATTATTGTTTTCCTATGGTTGAGAAGCATATTTTGAAAATCTGAGATGACAGTTTTGTTTACAAAAGGCTAAGCTTGCGAGATGGCATATTTATTTCATTTCATTTGCGATTTTCATGAATAGTTAACGTTGCGTTATGGTAATGAGCTTGAGTCTGTATTCCTGATACCGGATCCGGTATGGGGAGTTCCAAGAGGTTAACACAGTGTCCAAAGAAGGGCCAGAGGTATACAGGTATACTATGATATATTTCTACAGGTATACTATGACCAATAAGCATACTAAATACTCAATTCATGTCACAAACAGTACAGTTAGTTCGAACACAGCTAAGGCCAAATCATGAATGACAATTGTCTTGCCTCACAGAGATAGATAAATCTTCTTAGGGCTGATCGATATGACAACAGCCAGTGAAAGTGCAGGGCGCCAAATTCAAAAGAACAGAAATCTCATAATTAAAATTCCTCAGACATACAAGTATTTCACACCATTTTAAAGATACACTTCTTGTTAATCCCACCACAGTGCCCGATTTCAAATAGGCTTTACGGCGAAAGCACCACTAACTATTATGTTAGGTCAGAGCCAAGTCACAGAAAAACACAGTCATTTTTCCAGCCAAAGAGAGGAGTCACAAAAATCAGAAATAGAGATAAAATGAATCACTAACCTTTGATGTTCTTCATCAGATGACACTCGTAGGACTTCATGTTACACAATACATGCATGTTTTGTTCGATAAAGTTAATATTTATGTCAAAAGAATCTCAGTATACGTTGGAGCGTTATGTTCAGTAGTTCCAAAAACATCCGGTGATTTTGCAGAGAGCCACATCAATTTACAGAAATACTTATACTAAATGTTGATGAAAATAAAATTGTTATGCACAGAATTAAAGATATACTTCTGCTTCATGCAACCGCTGTGTCAGATTTCAAAAAACCTTTACGGAAAAAACAAACCATGCAATAATCTGAGTACGGCGCTCAGATCCCAAACAAGCCAAAAAGATATCCACCATATTGTGCAGTCAACAGAAGTCAGAAATAACATGATAAATATTCACTTACCTTTGATGATCTTCATCAGAATGCACTCCCAGGAATCCCAGTTCCACAATAAATGTTTGTTTTGTTCGATAATGTCCATCATTTATGTCCAAATAGCTACTTTTGTTAGCGAGTTTTGTAAACAAATCCAATCTCACGAAGTGTGTTCATTAGGAGCAGACGAAATGTCAAAAAGTTCCGTTACAGTCCGTAGAAACATGTCAAACGATGTATAGAATCAATCTTTAGGATGTTGTTCAAATAAATCTTCAATAATGTTCCAACCGGAGAATTCCTTTGTCTGTAGAATTGCGATGGAACAGAGCTCGCTCTCATGTGAACGAGCGTCACGAGCTCAAGGCATTCTGCCAGACCTCTGACTCATTCCCCTCTCATTCGCCATCACCTCACAGTAGAAGCATCACACAAGGTTCTAAAGACTGTTGACATCTAGTGGAAGCCTGTTGATATCTAGGAAGTGCAACATGACCAATATCCCACTGTGTCTTCAATAGGGAATCAGTTGAAAAATGACCAACCTCAGATTTCCCACTTCCTGGTTGGATTTTTTTCTCAGGTTTTTGCCTGCCATATGTGTTCTGTTATACTCACAGACATCATTCAAACGGTTTTAGAAACTTCAGAGTGTGCATATCTTAGCTTCTGGGACTGAGTAGCAGGCAGTTTACTCTGGGCACCTTTGGACAACTTATTCAGCCAAGCTACTCAATACTGCCCCCAGCCATAAGAAGATAAAAGACTCATCTATGCATCTGTGCCAATATAGTGTCTGTGACAGCATGGGCAGCGCCATTGAGGCTATCTTCATATTAAAGTAGTAACATTTCTTCTTCACAATTGTCTGAGCCCTTCTGATGACCTGATGGGACATGACTTCAACAGGGTCACCAGTAGGGCTCAGCCAATGAAGTTGGTAGTCCCACCCAGTTGATTACATTCAAATTGTGAAAGTGCATGCAAATGCAGCATTTTGGCCATTAGAGGCCAATATCTTTCTCTCTGTCTGGGCTACAATTGTAGACGGTTGGGTAATTATGCGTTTCACCTGTGAAAGGCTGTTGTGCTGCTAATGAGGGAGTTCTATTAACCTGAGCCGAGATGCACCGGTCCATGGCCCCTGACATGAATGGATAAAAGCGGTGAGGGCGGAGCACCCTTCTAAAATTGAACAGTAGCCTTACATTTAGGCTTTTGTCCTAACACTACACAGCTGATTCAGATTAACAAAGCTGGATGATTATTTGAATCAGATTTGTAGGGCTAGGGGAATAAAAAGAAAATGTGCAGCCCTTTGGGGTTCAGGTGACTGAGTGTGGGAAGCCTTTGTCATAGGGTAGAAGTTGCATACCCCTGGGCTGTAGGCTGCACACTTTGGGTCAAATATCAGGTTCTGTAGCTGTGTATTTTATCGGAACAAATCTGTTCTACAATGAGTATTTTCCTTAGCTCAGGGTAAGTAGTAGCAGGCCTAGGAGAGTCTTATGCGAAGCAAACATTTGAGTTGTGTTCTTCCTCCTTTTTAATCAATCATAATTTGTCAAATACCTTACAGGTTGTTTTGCCTATTGATGGCAGCTGTGGGCATACAAGCACACCAGCCACATTCTATAAGTATGCATTTTGCACCCTGCAAATTTAAGCACTAAGCGTTTGACAATATTTTATTTTTAACTAACCTTTCCTATTCCAGATGACCTCAACGCTGAATGCCTTGGTAACGTTATTCGTTTGAGTGTCGCTCCTCTTTTTGAAGAGGTTGATGCTGTCTTCAGTGAGTTTGCCTCTTTATGATTCTCTTTCTCTCCTTTCATAATTCATGGCTTGATATTGCTTGTCAACTATTGTGTTCACACCATCTCCATCCCTTCCAGATGACACACAAATCATAAACCTGACGCCTGGCCTTGCTACTCAGTGTGGATTCAGCTTTAAATTTGGCCCATGGGGAATGCCATGTTTTTTGCTTCTCTTCAAAACTGCTTTTCCCAAAACATGGTAACCCTAAGAACTGTAGTGTTTGCTTGTACTTCAAATGGACATTTGCCTTTCGTGTCACTGCATTTGCAACTCGTACTGTAGCAATGTAATTTTATTTACCTTTGACATGGAGTCATGCTGAGACCAGGCTCTTTTGCAGATGAGCCCTGTATACACAAAGATACAAGTCAATATTTGCATCACTAGATGGAAATAATTAAACACATTCTTCAGTAAAAAGGTCCTCAATAAGCCTGAGTTGTTGCCGTAGAGGTGCTAATACATACAATTTAGCGCATGGAGGTTATTAGAAGTACGGTTCCAGAAACATCGACGCAGTTTGACTTAACTCTGTGGATATCAAAAGGATCTCCATTGTTAGCCACCCCTGGGTCTGGGTCTCTTACCTCTTAGTTAACGATGACGTAAGGTACCGCAGAAGTTTATGGAGGGCTTTCAGAGGGCCAGCCAACTTTCTGATACAGACTGCAGT
Source organism: Oncorhynchus clarkii lewisi (assembly GCF_045791955.1). NCBI lineage: Eukaryota > Metazoa > Chordata > Actinopteri > Salmoniformes > Salmonidae > Oncorhynchus > Oncorhynchus clarkii. Next base: position 5,481 of record NW_027260085.1, read on the forward strand.
GATGTGAACTATTGAGCTCTTCTCCTGTAGTGTGGCTTCAATACAGTGGCAGCTGCATTCATATAGCCAATTTTGCCACAGTCTATAACTTGCATGAATGTCACCTGAATTTAGTTTTTTGCAATATAGTGAAGGCTTTTTTCTCTTCCCCCTTCATTTTAGGATGATAAGATGTTCAGCTTGGTCATGCAGTTCAGGCTGCCAGGAAACCACATGACTGAAGACCCTGTGTATAGAGTGGGAAAAACTTGTAGCTACACCCCCTGGACCTCCCGAGAGATTCTGTGTGACCGCAACTACATGGAGGCAAGTGAGCAGAGCATGCCCCAATGGACATGTTTACAGTTGCGCTTGTCGTACTGCCTGTATAAATGATCTGTCTTAGAGCTACAACTGTCCAGTGTTTTCACTTCTTCTGCAACACAACCTAGAGGTCTTGACTCTCAATTCCACTCGCCTCTTCAAAATGCACATAGGAGAACTTTAGAGGTGAGGAATTTTGGCCTATTCTCAATGCATTTAAGGAGGGGAGTGGACAGATTGAGAACTGGCCCTTGATTTCCTATTGTATGGGAGGGAGAAAATGCATAGGGAATAATGGCCTTCTCTAGGTGTCTGTCAGAAGGACTCTTCCAGACATCCAAACCGTCCCCGAACAGACCACTGGGGGCCCGAAAGCAAAGAGCGGCAACTTCCGTAGAGGAGCTGAGGTAGCCATATTTCAGTTTCTGTAATTTCACTACAACATGACAGGATGGCGCTAAACAATGTGCGTTTGTTGACAATTTTGTTTAATTCATGTTTCCATTTCCTGAGACAGGCTGTTGCTTCAGGATACAAAATGACAGCAGTCGTCTTTAGTCCTAGCAAGAATGTCATGAATGTGGATGAGGTCCAAAGAAAGGGCTATGCAATAGCCAACACTCCCACACGGCTGGTGTTAAGAAGCCCTCATAATGCAGAGGAGACATACCTCCAGAATGTAAGCTGACCTCCATGAACTGGGTCATGTTCAGTAGAGCAAACATTTGGAAACGGTGGCCCTACCTGAACTCTGCAACATATTGTTAATACGGTGTGCCCTACTGAACATGGCCCTGATGTGGTTGCCCCCTGAACAGGTAGCTGGGGTTCCGATGCGGGTGCTCTCAACCTCAACCTTCTTTGAGCAGAAGTGGCTGGTTACTCGAGTAGATGCCACAGCTGTTTGTCCAACACCAGGTTGAGTGTAATAATTTAAGATCCTATAAGCCCAGTTCTTAATTGGCTCCAGACAAGACTTTCATGTAGTGTTCAGTTGGGAAAATGTTCTGTTTTGATGTGCCCTTGGCTTCTTGTTTCACTGCAGAGGCAGTGGCCTTTACTCCAGAAGTGATCACCTGGTACATGCCCAAGCACATAGACCCACTTTTCTCCTCTGATGCCTTCACCATGTTGGAGGTGTACATGGGAATTGACGCTAAGAGGCTGGACACTGAGGAAATGGCTGCCAGAAACTACTCTGTTTTAGTCACAGAGGCTCATATTATTGTTGAAATTCCGGTGGGGGCGGTTGGCGGCTATTTCAAGGTCCGCATTGGATTAGTAAAATGTTCCTGTTTAATTTCTGTCTTATTTGTAGAGCCCTTTTTACTACAGCAGTTGTCAGTGCTTTGCAGTAACCCTTTGCCATCTCTCATGGGTAAACTCCTAGAAAGGTTGTCTTGTGTAAAATGTTTCTTATTGAGCAATTGTCTGCTTAATCAGGCTAATATACAATGGATTGCAGAATTGTGTGAATTTTGCATGAAATTACATTTAAACATACTCTACCGCTTGTCTTTGCAGTTTGTCCTTTAGCCGCTTGAAATTTGAGACCAAATATCCACACTAAAGTATTGTTTACCTGACTTTTTAGGTAGCCGGTAGCTTTGCCACTGTCAACTGAATGCAAGGAACACTCGGCTGCTGTTTACATATTGTGCAAGTGTTTACTTTACGTGTCAGTTGCTCTGAAAATGCACACCGCCGGAAATGCAAGTTGACAACCATACACCTACCAGCTCTCTAAAGTCTGGTAACCAATACTTTCCTTTGGATATTTTGTCTTAAATTACGAGCGGCAAAAAGACAAGCGGTAGAATAATTGTATTTAACAGTCTGGCTCATAAGGAACATTTACCTTTTTTTGCACTCCAATTGTGTATTACAGCCTGACTGCATCACTCGTCTCCCTTACAGAGCCATATTCAGGATGACCAGTACTTTGTCACTTACACCATTGAGCCCATGCTTGAGTTGCTGTGGATCGAGGAGGTCGCACACGAGGACACCAGCTATAAAGTCCTCTTCCCTATCACAACACCTCTGATGGCCAGGCCTCCACAAGTTCGCAACTGTGAGTCTGGTTTAGTTAAATAGTGCCTATGGTAATTTGGGATGCCTGGGTTGTTCATTAGGCACAAAACAGAAGGAAATGTACTGAAACGGGGAGGCAATACCTGGACTTACCCAATAACAAATGTAAATGTTCAACTTCCATTGTACCGCATTTCAAAATGTTTTCCTTTGTTTGCCAATGAACAGACACGCCCTTAGACACAGTTCCTGAGCAGGCAGTGTTTGTGCTTGAGTTGGGGACCTTCAACCTTGATGTGGAGCTGCTGAACATCACCTTTCCCACCATGGTGCTAACTGTTGCAGAGTGCAACGCCAGGGGTTTCAATGTTCGGGAGCAGAGATCCCCGGACAACACCTTGAAGACCTTCAGGCTGGAGGTGCCCTTCTCAGACCCGGTGGTCTTCAAGGAGGTGTGTTTCTGTTAAATGCAAAGCCACACGCAGTGATTTGTACATGCCCTAATAAGTGGGCCACCAACAAAATATAAATAATGGCACAGATGTATTTTGTATCCCTCATTTACTCAAGTGTTTCCACTATTTTGGCAGTTGTGTGCATTTGATGTAGAGGAATGAGGGCAACGTTACTTTAAGTAAATAGTTTGTTTTAATAGTACCCATATGTACTTAGTTGTCAGTTGATGTTGAATAGCGTTCTGTTACAACAATAATGCTGCCCAATTGACCGATGCTTTTAACTTCACTACAGAGAAGGGCGGAACAAGGTGTCACAACCTTCACTCTTCAGCTGATCTACGGCCTGGTCATCTTTCCAGAGTACGCGCCTTTCTCTCACTCTGCCGTTGTGGACGCTGTACTGCTGGACATTGGTATGTCTCTGGACTACTCCAAACTACTGTTGAATGGTTTCCTCTCGTTAATGATTGCCCTGAAAGGAAATTGGCAGTGAAAGCCCAACTAGCCATACTGTAGGGTTTTCCTATGCGGTCTCTCTACAAAGAAAATGTTAAGCTTTAGAGTAGTTGGACCCAGTTGTCCTGTTCCTGATTTGCCAGGATCGTTTTTATTCAGTCCCACCGTAGCAAAACATTTTGCAATCTAAACAAGGGTTTCGTCTTGGACAAGTTCAAGTAGTACCTTCCTGTTTTTTGTGCTTAATTAATGAACACAACCCTGTTTGTCCTTGTAGTGCCACCTTCAGTCACTGGCAACTGTGATCAGGAGAACTTCCACATCACTGTGGACTACAGGAACCAAGAGCCCTTTTTTGTGGTCTTGGTTGGCAAGCGGCTGCTTAACCATGAGTTTGCTCAACAGTATTTAACAGAGGGCGACACAGACTTCACCATCACGTTGCCCTTCTCTTCGCCGGACGCAGTGTTTGAGGTACGACTCTCTCCCAAAACATGTTAACCTAAATTGCTGCAGCTAGCCTCGCTTTCCTTACCCTGTGTACATGCATACAATATTGGACTAATGAACTCTCCCATTGGTTCCCAGTCAGTTCACTCGTCCTCTGTCAGGAGCAGACTGGATGTGGCTCTGTTGAATCCTTACAACAACATGACCATCAAATACTTTTCCCTGGCTTGCAGCTTCCTCAAAACGCTGACTGGTTGGTTCTCAAACAATTACTTCTGATAAATAGTCGTTTAACATGGTTACCAAACCTGGGTTCCTTGCAAATACTGTGAGTCTAATAGTAGTGCCAGATGGGCATGGTTTGCACTTTTGGTGCTATTCCATTGGTTCTACTGTGCTCGGCAAGCTCAATAAGTGTAACAAATACAGAACCCAGGTCTTTTGCTCCCCTACCTCCAAGAGTGTTTCTCTAACGGAACGATGACTGCGCTGGCGGTGAAGGTGGAGTCTGCTCCCGGTCTGAACCCCGGTCAGCTGACCCTGAGCGACCCCGCCTGTGGTCCCACCTACAGTGACGATCGCGTCGCCTACTTCCACTTCACTGTGAACTCCTGTGGCACCACCAGGAAGGTAAAATGACTATTACCCTGAGGTGATGGGTACTGTGTATTTACGGACTGTTTGCTTCTGCAGGCTGTAATAAGCAATTCCCCTCTACTACATAGTTTATCAACAATGTCATGCTGTATGAGAACGAAATCTCCTTGCCAGATGAACTTGAGGTGAAGCGGAATGCCACGACGTCTTCAGAGGAGGAATATCAGTAAGTGCATTACGCATCACAATTGTAGCTGTTACGGGGCATTTTTTTTTTTTACCAATTGCTCAATACTTTGTATACAGGGAAAATGGGCCTCTACTACCAGTGTCCACTCCACTGCTTGAAGTTTCCCCTATTGAAGTTGCTCACATCCCTCTTTTTAGGTTAAAGGTTTCCTGCTACTATGTGGCCAACATCACTCGCACATTGGCCTTCCTGACCAGGCCGCGTGACAACGAGCCTTTTGCCGCGACTGGGACGGGTCGACTAATGGTCAGAATGAGACTCGCTCAGGGTAAGCGTGCACAAATTCAGAATTTCAACTTGACCCCTAGCCTCTAAAAGTATCTTGGAAGGTCTCCTTTACAAAACCATTCCCAAAAATCTAAGCCTTATGATATTCCTCTTGCTTTCTGAGATCTACAGGTGTGGCTATGGAGTAACGGTGAGGTGCGGATTTGGGAATTTGTTAGAAGCCTCTGGTGGGGGGTGGGTAGTGTTTGCTATAAATGGCTTGTGTTCATCGGGGCACAACAGGATATGATAAACGAGCATTTCTTAATGGACAAGTTCAGATGGTGCCCACTGAACACGACCCCCGGTTGTCTTGTTCTGTGTTCCAGACGCCTCGTATAACACGTTCCACCAGGAGGAGGACTATCCAGTGGTGAGGTACCTGAGACAGCCTCTGCACTTTGAGGTGGAGCTGACCACGTCCTCTGATCCCAAGGTAGCGCTGGTGCTTGACCACTGCTGGGCCACCGTCAACGAGGACCGCGACTCCCGACCCCGGTGGAATCTCATCATTAATGGGTAACATGTTGTTTTTGGGCCTAAACAAGTGTTATTCCACAGGTGTGGTTCCTGAGTAATTAGCAACCTATCATGCTTGGCAGGCCATTTACTTTGGCTACCGTGGCTATGCCCCCATCCATAGGTCGAGTGGTCACAATGCTTAAAAACGATGTGAGCCATGTGCGGTCTGTCGCCAGATCTCCACCCAATTTAACACTTATGAGAGAATCTGGCGCGTGTTATCGCTGAGTAATCCCTGCAGTGTATCATTGGAGCTGCATCAAACGACTCTAAACCGCATTGTCTAAAAAGCATCTAAGAAATGTTTTGTACTGATGAGAAATAAAGGTCTTCACAACTTTATTCCACCTTTGCTTGTAAAACATATAAATGTTATCTAGTCTAAATAACAGGTTGGCTTGTTTTACAGTGATGCGGTACAAGGGAGCCATGTAAATCTAGTTTAGAAAGTATGGAATCCATGTTTGTCAAGCAAGAACTCCTAGAATGCTGTTCACTGCGCCCGTTGCCTGAGATCTTAACTCAGTTTGGCCACTTCAGCATGTGACTAATCTTTGTACTTGTTACGGTGTACACATGACAAGTAGTTTACAGGTAACTATTCAAAAAGCCAATTGTTGTCACCTCCCCAAATACAACCGTAGCACGAAAGCTAAACAGAGTTGCAAGATATAGCACAATCCATTATTGGGGGTTAAGTCCTTGGTGGAAGGTATTGTGAAGAGGATGATGCAGGAAATATTACTAAGATCTGGGAATTTATCAACAATAAATGGCGGAAGACAGTTTCTCTAAGCTATATACCCCTGGAAAGGGGGGTCTGATCTGGCAACCCTGAGGTACCATAGTTTACACTCTGATGCCGTGTTCAAATCAACTAACGATTTCAGTGCATTCAAGACAATGGGGTACTCCAGTTGCGATCACCATAAGTCTGACATGCGTGTACATGAACCTGACTGCATTGTATGGCGTTGGCATTAGCTCATATTCAGTACCAACTTCAAGTGTTTTACACACGTGTCCATTACAATCTAGGCAAGAATCAGAATGCATTAATAAAACGCTGAGTACATTATACTAACGGTACGCTACAGCAGAAACGACAACACGTTACACAGAAAATAAGACACTTTGATAGGCATGTTCACAGTTAATTGTAATGAAGGCAATAAATGTGCAAGGACTGTATACTTGATCTGGGGAAGTGCTTGGGCTTTCTTTTGAAGGAAAGTTTGTCCAGCTCATTAAATTCTCAAATCGAAATGGTCTGCAACAGTGAAATGGGCGCCCTTTGTGAATGAGGCAAAATTAATGTTGAAACGGCCTATAGAAAAATCGCCTTGGACTGAGGTCAGCGCGGGTTGAATGTTGGAACGGTGAGTGCATTCTGACCACGTGCATAAAATCAACTCCCACTGGGGCGACTGTTTAAGATATTTGGAACTTGTGTGTGAAAAGGTTAATGTTGGCATTACCTACACCTTTTTACTCAATGTTATCCTTTTGGTTTGCTACAGTTCAGTGTTGTGCCAAGCTGATGGTCAGTCGACTGGAAATCAAGAGCGGCTGGCAAGCTTGGCTTGCCTTTCCGGTTGGTTTCAGACAACTGCTCTTAACACTGACTGAATAGTTGTTGGGTTTGGGTTGAATTCAGGCACAAGTGACCTCTTGTGTTTAAATCAGTTATTGCACTAAACCTAAAGGATGGTTCAGATGCCTGTGCAGCATGGATGTTTGAAACTGAATAGGATCAGTTGACAGGATCCCCAGAAGTTGATGCCACTTTCAATGGAATTTCCTGTCCTAGAGGAATGCGCTAATTTGGAGTTTCTAAACATGAACAAATACCACGGTCAAGTGTAGCAGCGTCTTGCTAACCTTATTTAGCTAGCTAATGTTCGTATTAAAAAAATGTTACTAAATTTTTGATTTGGGTGAGCACTTTTCCACTGATGGACACGCTGGCCTAATTTTATCTCAAGAATTTAAATTGGGTTACTATTGAAAGATGACTTATTTTTCCTACATTGTAATGGGCTACAATGACTTTGACCATGATTATGCACGCTGCAAATGACACTTTATTTTGCGGGTGCCTTTTCAGTATCTGGATGCATGTTACACCAAGCATTGTAGTGAAGCAACTTTATTGGTCAAAACCATTCATTTGGGGGATCGGTTTGCAAATGCTATCAAATCACGCAATTTTACCATTTTTATGAAATGGTATCAAACCTAAATTTGGCAATGTGGACACGGAGTAACTTTACAGCTGTTTATTAAATCAGCAGTGTCATAGCAGTTTTTTAAAAAACCAGCTGAAAATGTTTTGTAGATCATAGGAAAAGACAACATTCACATGGCTGTGCACAAAATGGGTAGTTCAGATTTGTCACTTCAGCTGCAACTATCTTGATGGTCAGGATTTTGCACAGCGTCTGTCAGCTCAAGTGGATTTGTACTGGTGTGGGCGTTTGTCTCAATGTAACGTCTTCAGATTTCACAAATTCCTTTTTGCTAATATTGGGCAGTTAAACAGTAAAGGATAAACCTCCCAAAGATGCAAATAAAAAAAGTAGGCCTTAACTGTCAATGCATAGGTTACTTTGTATAGTAGCGCTGCGCCCTTCACAAGTCTTCCACGTGTGAATCCGATGCCGTGGGTGTAGAATTTATTTTGTGTGACCAATTTTTCCAACAGCGGAAAAATTGCTCTGGCGCATTGCATGAAATTCTTGTTTAAAATGAAGTACTTGTGTTGAAAAATATGATTTCCTTGATGGTATCATCTATTCGGCAACTTTGGTTAAACCACGGTCAATTGATCAATATTCAGGTCGCCTGTGGTCTTAAAATTCTGGATAATTTAGAATTTTAAGAACCATTTAGAGGGACGTTTCACCTCATGTCAATGGAATCGAATATTCATGTTTGACATCCGTCATCTAACAAGCCATTGCAGTAGACCAAAATAAATATTGTTGACGGAAAGCCCAATTTCTGTTCTTTAAAATAAAATAAAAACGTACTAAATCAGATTCATCCAGGTCTGATGGGCCAAAAGATCAGAAATGACAAACCACTGTCGTGACCTTGAATTATCTGAGGACTGTTTAATTGTTAGGCGACTCTAAATGAATCATGTTAGGATTTGGGGTGCCGAGGAAGCGGTTTTAAAGTTACCGTCTCCCGACTTAAACTCTAGACGGTAGAAATCTATTAAATTGATAGTGAACTTATGAACCATTACATCGTATCCTCCTTGCAGCTGCAGAAACCACAGCCTTATGATTCAGTACTATACAAGTTGGTTTAATTGAATTACTAGCTAACTAAATAACACAGGCTAAACACACAGGTGACACAATATGACGGCTTGTTACAAGGTATCTCCCCCCCCGTGCCGTAAGGGACACTTATCGTTGATACGTTTTTGAACACACGAACCGGCACCAGCTTGGAGTAAAAGCATGAATGTATTTGTATTTGTGGGATGCCGCTGTGGAAAGGCTTGTCTTCTCTCTGATTGGCTACATGAGGTCACAATGTCGTTGGTTGTCCGTGGCTCCAATGACTAGTCTTGAACAGAACTACAGGATGGATTATCCTTTCACTCGTTCTGGAAGATGGGCTAATCAACCCTGTCACTGATTCCTCAGTGGGTGATGAGTAGGATGGTTTGGATATAGTAGCAGAATGGTCCCACTTAAGTTCATTTTTCTAGGTACTTGTGAGTTTAGGAAAGTTCTGAACGTGTAGCTTGCGCCTCACGGTTTTCTGGTCTAATGTTAATTTCTATTACCATTCCTCTTATGCACTCTGGCCGCCGGGGACGCTTCTGTCAGTCTGACCCGCTCTGATGTCCCTTGTGGCATGGCTACTTACTATGCACAACATTGAACACTATGAACAATATTTCTAACATAAGACTGGTCAGATTAGCTATAGAAAATGAATGTCATATTGGTTTTTATTTTGTGATTTTTACTAGAAACCTGCTCACTCTACAGGTAGGAAGTCTCGAGCCTTTACATTGTACATGAAATATGTTTTTTCAAGACAAAGGTGATTTTTGTTGGGGAGAGCCTGTTGGCAAAAACATTACTTTAGTTCATACTGGAGGGGGAGAAAGAACCCACTTCTGCTGTAAATTGATCTGATCCTCACAGGGCAGTCATGACACCACCACAAGACTTCGTACACAAGGCGGTTGGGGTTTTCTTGTTCCTAACTTAGTCCCTCTCTCCACTGGCAGCTGTGAGAACCCAGAGGATCCATACCGTGTTGTCTTCCACCCGGTGGTAGCTGACGCCAGGGTCCACTTCCCCCCTCACGTCAAACGCTTTGAGGCCTATATGTTTTCCTTCGCCGAGGATGCGGTTGAGCCGAGTGGCCAGGTAACAAAGTTCACCCAACAATCTTTATTGGTTAATTTTGTTTGAGTGGCAATCATCCCTTTAAAAAAATAAATAAAACATCTGACACATCAAATCTTTGATTCCTAGGTCTTTGTCCATTGTGATGTGGTCATCTGTGATGCCAGTAGTCCGTCTGGCGGCCCCTGTAGTGGACAATGTGTGAATCAGGACAACCCGAAAAGAGGTAGGTCTTGTTTTATGCTTTTCAGACCCTGGCAGACCATAACTGAACTAATAGGTTCTCTCTCAACAGGTCAACGACATGTCAAAGACCTCTTTGAGGAGCGTCATTTATATGTTTCTTCTGGATACATTCTTTGGGTGTAATGTCTCTTTCTAACATGTCAAATAAAGTGTTCTATATAAAACAATCCTAACCGTTGGAGCTACCTTAATTGTATCTGATTTGCATTTAACACCATGTCGTAGGCTTGTCATCTGACATGTATCAATCAACCTTTTTGTAAGCATGGAACTCTGAACCATCCACCGGAGGGTGATGAGTGTTGCACACCAATTTCCCGTCTAGGACAAACAATGGGAAATGAAACAAAAGCTTTCCAATGTCCAGTAGGATGAAATGACTCAATGTTATAGCAGATGGTGGTTTGCCAAAGTGAAACCAGCAGGGCTGTGGTTGGATGCAGTGTTGGTAATTTTCAACTGAAATTACAACTTTCCTTTACCTTTACCTTTCCTTTAGCTTGGTTTCCATCCAAATTTGGACATTTCTTCTTTAATGATATGCATGTCAATCTCTCATGGCTCAAATGGGAAGAGCTTGACTTCATCGCTACTTGTTTGTGTAAGAAGTGTTGACAAGCTGAATGTACCGAGGTGTCTGTTTTTTAAAACTACTAGCGCACAGCTCGGACACCCATGCATTCCCCATAAGACATCTCTTCACAATCTCCAAGCCCGAACTACGAAGGTAGAGCCATGAATACGCTGCAATCTATTCCGCATCAGGATAAGATTTCAACACACACCGTACGGAACAGCGGGGACTGAAGACACTCCTTTAAAAGTTGTGAGCTTGCACCGCGGGACGGCTTCATTGCTCCAGACCACCACAAGGGGGAGTTGGCGCAATCATTATGCATTTGGGTCCCAAGGCTTTGATGACCAAAGACTAATTTTGACACCAGCCACCCTTGCTTTGTGGCGCTCAATGAAGATTGCTGACAAAACAGATGGAAGTTGTCTTAACGAGTCAAGCAAATGTACAATTTGAGAGGAATGTGATAATGTAGAGACACGGCTATATTTTTTTTGTCAAAGTTAAATTACAAATCTCTATTTAGCAAGTTCAGACTAAGAAGTGTTAGGAGAATGAATTTGTCTTTCAGGGACTCCTGAGAACCAACAAACCAGGATGTCTTGTGAAACAGTGGCTGTAAAGAATCTAGCTGGCTAAAGCATTGACTGCACAATTGTACGCTTGCCTTGCAATGCAGCTGAAGTAACATGGCTAGCTATTTACTTGCTGGAGTCGGATTAAAAATAACTGTTGCCGCTCTGGGTATGGACCCTAAAGTAGTTCTGAACTAATATTCATACCAATCAATGAACCTCAAGTCTGAATGGCATTAAGGACGCCTAGAGTAGAATATACCTTTTGTGCCAAGGATGCAAGACCTATCTACACATGTATTTTAGTTATTACCACGTATGAGATTCCCATATTGTAGCCTGTACATTGAATATATTCACTGACCATGTACTCTTCCTTGGCAAATAAAGGTGTGGTCCAGGTATGACAGACACTTTCAGTCATATCAAACGATACGGTGTCTGCATGTATGTATTACAATTATACACTTCAGTGTTTACTGCTCCTGGGATATCAATGATTACACATTGTAACTATACAACAGACTAAACATGATTGATTTGTAATTCATATATACA
>NW_027260086.1:0-17124 GCF_045791955.1 Oncorhynchus clarkii lewisi
GTCCTCTAGCCTTTGGCCCAGTTAACCTGTAACCTCCAGGAGAAGGAAGAGAAGAGAGAGGACCATAAGACCCTGGCGGTCCTCTAAAGTATAGTATACACTATATTATTACAGTATTACTACAGTTTATATTACAGCTTTCCCTGACCCTCGACCTCCAGGAGAAGGAAGAGGAGGAAGAGAACTATGAGACTGTTCTCTGCAGTAGATTACTGCAATATGTGGTTTAAACTGTATACATTACCATCAGCTGTAGTGTTATTAGTCTCTATAATGTGGTTTAAACTGTCTACATTAACATCAGCTGTAGTGTTATTAGTCTCTATAATGTGGTTTAAACTGTCTATATTAACATCAGCTGTAGAAGTGTTATTAGTCTCTATAATGTAGTTTAAACTTGTTTACATTAATATCAGCTGTAGTGTTATTAGTCTCTTATAATATGGTTTATACTGTCTATATTAATATCAGCGGTCTATATTACCATCAGCTGTAGTGTTATTAGTCTCTATAATGTGGTTTAAACTGTCTACATTAACATCAGCTGTAGTGTTATTAGTCTCTATAATGTGGTTTAAACTGTCTACATTAACATCAGCTGTAGTGTTATTAGTCTCTATAATGTGGTTTAAACTGTCTATATTAACATCAGCTGTAGTGTTATTAGTCTCTATAATGTAGTTTAAACTGTCTACATTAATATCAGCTGTAGTGTTATTAGTCTCTATAATATGGTTTATACTGTCTATATTAATATCAGCTGTAGTGTTATTAGTCTCTATAATGTGGTTTATACTGTCTATATTAATATCAGCTGTAGTGTTATTAGTCTCTATAATGTGGTTTAAACTGTCTATATTAACATCAGCTGTAGTGTTATTAGTCTCTATAATGTGGTTTATACTGTCTATATTAACATCAGCTGTAGTGTTATTAGTCTCTATAATGTGGTTTAAACTGTCTACATTAATATCAGCTGTAGTGTTATTAGTCTCTATAATGTGGTTTATACTGTCTATATTAACATCAGCTGTAGTGTTATTATTTAAGTCTCTATAATGTGGTTTATACTGTCTATATTAATATCAGCTGTAGTGTAATTAGTCTCTATAATGTGGTTTATACTGACTATATTAATATCAGCTGTAGTGTTATTAGTCTCTATAATGTGGTTTAAACTGTCTACATTAACATCAGCTGTAGTGTTATTAGTCTCTATAATGTGGTTTATACTGTCTACATTAATATCAGCTGTAGTGTTCTTAGTCTCTATAATATTGTCTACTTTCAATATCCACATTACCATATCACCAGCATACACTGCATATATTGGAAAAGAGAGATAGAGTATGAAATCAATACAGTGAAGATGACTGATGACTGAAGAAATATCAACCATCCCCTGTATGTATTTCATATTCACAGATCTATGTCTGTGTCCACACATGTTGGAAAACCACTGTAGACTGAAGAGGGACGTAGAACAGTAGCAGCAGGGTAGAGAGAGTAGAGGTATGTCAGTAGCAGCAGGGTAGAGAGAGAGAGAGAGAGAGAGAGAGAGAGAGAGAGAGAGAGAGAGAGAGAGAGAGAGAGAGAGAGAGAAGAGAGAGAGAGAGAGAGAGAGAGAGAGAGAGGAGAGAGAGAGAGAGAGAGTAGAGTAGAGTAGAGTAGAGGTATGTCAGTAGTAGCAGGGTAGAGAGAGGTATATCAGTAGTAGCAGGGTATAGAGAGGTATGTCAGTAGTAGCAGGGTATAGAGAGGTATGTCAGTAGTAGCAGGGTATAGAGAGGTATGTCAGTAGTAGCAGGGTATAGAGAGGTATGTCAGTAGTAGCAGGGTATAGAGAGGTATGTCAGTAGTAGCAGGGTATAGAGAGGTATGTCAGTAGTAGCAGGGTAGAGAGAGGTATGTCAGTAGTAGCAGGGTATAGAGAGGTATGTCAGTAGTAGCAGGGTATAGAGAGGTATGTCAGTAGTAGCAGGGTAGAGAGAGGTATGTCAGTAGTAGCAGGGTATAGAGAGGTATGTCAGTAGTAGCAGGGTAGAGAGAGGTATGTCAGTAGTAGCAGGGTAGAGAGAGGTATGTCAGTAGTAGCAGGGTAGAGAGAGGTATGTCAGTAGTAGCAGGGTATAGAGAGGTATGTCAGTAGTAGCAGGGTATAGAGAGGTATGTCAGTAGTAGCAGGGTAGAGAGAGGTATGTCAGTAGTAGCAGGGTATAGAGAGGTATGTCAGTAGTAGCAGGGTAGAGAGAGGTATGTCAGTAGTAGCAGGGTAGAGAGAGGTATGTCAGTAGTAGCAGGGTAGAGAGAGGTATGTCAGTGGAGCGATGACATGTTGCAGGACTGGATGGGTTTAATAGTTTACATTCAGGATTCAGCTTTTAATCTCCTATATTTATCCTAATTTAAATACCAGCTTTTTTCTACCTTTATTGTTCAATTTCATTCTATTCAGTCCAATTTGTTCCGGCCTTAAATCCATTCTGGGTCAGTGAATGATGGATAGAATATTTAATAGATGTATAATAATACTATCTTGCTCTGAGAAGAAACAATATATACCTAAATACTACCAAATCATTGCTTCCACAATAGGGAAAATGGGGTTATTAAATACCCAGCCCAAAGAGGAGAAACATCAATGGGAGACGTTGGTGATATGGGGGACACTGCCAGTTGCACTAAATCAAAGAGTTGCCGAGGTCTATTCATTACAAATGAATGGTTTAATTTGCTCCCATATTGAATGTTCATCTTTGGCAACAGTGCAGTTGGGAACATTGGGTAATGGTGAATTTATGATGCGCCACAAATAGAGACTGTGAGGAAAGGGGAGAAAAAAAGGAGGAGAGAAGAGGAGAGGAGAGGAGAGGAGAGGAGAGGAGAGGAGAGGAGAGGAGAGGAGAGGAAGAGGAGAGGAGAGGAGAGGAGAGGAGAGGAGAGGAGAGGAGAGGAGAGGACAGGAGAGAAGAGGACAGGAGAGGACAGGAGAGGACAGGACAGGAGAGGAGAGAAGAGGAGAGGAGAGAAGAGGACAGGAGAGGAGAGGAGAGGAGAGGAGAGGAGAGGAGAGGAGAGGAGAGGAGATGAGAGGAGAGGAGAGGAGAGGACAGGAGAGGGAGAGGAGAGGAAGAGAAGTACAGTAGACCTACTGAAGATAGACCTACTGATTGCTGCAGGTATCTATATTCATTGGTTATGCAGCGGGCATAGCTGGGTGGTTCCCAATAGGCCACACCCCGGTGATCCAGAGAGCAGCGTCGACTAGTGGTGCCTGTGGAAGACAGGATTGAAAGAGAGAGACAGATGGGTGGAGAGAGAGAGGGGAGAGAGAGAGGGGGTAGACGGTAGATGGAAAGGGGCGAAGGACAGAGAGAGAAAGAGAAATAGAGAGGGATACAGATATGGAAGGGGGAGCAGATGGGAGGGGAGGGGACCAGAGATAGAGGATGAGAGAGAGAGCCAGAGCGTGAGAGAAAAATACAGAGAACAGAGAAAGAAATAAGAACAGAATCAAAGAAAGGTAGAGAGGAAAGATAGGGAGTCGGCAGAGATTAGGAGAAAGAGAGAGGGAGAGGATGAGAGAGGGAGAAGGAGAGGATGAGAGAGAGAGAGAGAGAGAGAGAGAGAGAGAGAGAGAGAGAGAGAGAGAGAGAGAGAGAGAGAGAGAGAGATTAATACTTGTTCATAGGAGACTTATCTTCCTTGTGTAATTTCCCTCAGCCCCTCACATCTTCCAGTGGAAGTTTAAGGCTGAAAATACACTGTAGCTATTGGAAGCCATATGCTGCTTCTGTGTTTGTTCAATAGTGTTAAAGGTTAAAGGTTACATACAGCAGAGATATCTACACCAATGTCTTACATACAGCAGAGATATCTACACCAATGTCTTACACACATCAGAGATATCTACACCAATGTCTTACATACAGCAGAGATATCTACATCAATGTCTTACATACAGCAGAGATATCTACACCAATGTCTTACATACAGCAGAGATATCTACACCAATGTCTTACATACAGCAGAGATATCTACACCAATGTCTTACATACAGCAGAGATATCTACACCAATGTCTTACATACAGCAGAGATATCTACACCAATGTCTTACATACAGCAGAGATATCTACACCAATGTCTTACATACAGCAGAGATATCTACACCAATGTCTCTCACATCATCTGTGCATGTGTTCAACTACAACAAGGCATGTCCACACATGAAAATAAATTAATTGGATACACTGTGTCAGGGTATCAACGTCAGTACAACCATACTAAAATACTAACACTGACACTGATATGGACACACACACACACACACACACACACACACACACACACACACACACACATACACACACATACACACACACACACACACACAGACGCGCATGCACTGACACGCACACGTGCACACACACACACACACACATGCACACACACGCACACACACTTACCCTCCCCCACCCTACTGAGCACTCTGTTTCCTCAACACAATCCCCCACCCCACTGAGCACTCTGTTTCCTCAACACAATCCCCCACCCCACTGAGCCTCCTGTTTCCTCAACACAATCCCCCACCCCACTGAGCCTCCTGTTTCCTCAACACAATCCCCCACCCCACTGAGCACTCTGTTTCCTCAACACAATCCCCCACCCCACTGAGCCTCCTGTTTCCTCAACACAATCCCCCACCTCACTGAGCCTCCTGTTTCCTCAACACAATCCCCCACCCCACTGAGCACTCTGTTTCCTCAACACAATCCCCCACCCCACTGAGCACCCTGTTTCCTCAACACAATCCCCCACCCCACTGAGCCTCCTGTTTCCTCAACACAATCCCCCACCTCACTGAGCCTCCTGTTTCCTCAACACAATCCCCCACCCCACTGAGCCTCCTGTTTCCTCAACACAATCCCCCACCCCACTGAGCCTCCTGTTTCCTCAACACAATCCCCCACCCCACTGAGCACTCTGTTTCCTCAACACAATCCCCCACCCCACTGAGCCTCCTGTTTCCTCAACACAATCCCCCACCCCACTGAGCCTCCTGTTTCCTCAACACAATCCCCCACCCCACTGAGCCTCCTGTTTCCTCAACACAATCCCCCTGGTTCTGTTTTCATCTCTTTTCACAGTCAAGATAGAACTCTGGCTCCCAAATGGCACCCTATTCCCTACACTGTGCCCTAGTTTTGACCAAGACCAAAAGTAGAGCTTCATATAGGGAATAGGGTGCCATTTGGGACACAGGCCCTTCTATTATAACCACACACCTCCTGCACTTTTCAATGTCCTCTGTGTCCAGCGGTGTGATAGTGGAATCAGACAGAGAGTGTGGCGGGGGACATGTGGGTTCAGTGTGACCACTTCCCTGCTTCACTTTCTACCTTTCACAATACAGACACACACAACCACAGCAGCTTATCAGTCCCACCACATGGATCAAACAACAGGCACACTGTGGAGCCATCAGGTGTCTGATTAAGACCAGGAGGAGGGGAGGGGAGGGGAGGAGGAGGGGAGTGGAGGAGGGGAGGGGACGGGAGGGGAGGGGAGGGGAGGGGAGGGGAGAAGGAGGAGGAGGAGAGGAGGAGGAGAGGAGGGGAGGAGGAGGAGAGGAGGGGCGGAGGGGATGAGGGGAAGGGGAGGGAGAGGAGGAGGAGCCATGAGGTCTTTGATAAAGGGAAGGAGGAGGAGGAAGAAGAGGAGGAGGTTAGGGGGAGGGAGAGGTAGAAAACAGCAGTTAGAAAGTGCCATGCTGTTGTAGGCAATATAATCATAGTTAGCCTAGTAATATGTCCCTGTCTTTGGCTATAGGCTATTTGAAAACACATTGACATAATGCTGTGAGGGTCAATGCAATGCAAATAGGGAAATCTGTTCAGTAGAAACATACCCACTGCATCTCAAATGGCACCCTATTCCCTATGTAGTGCAGAACTTAGAAATAAAACAGTGCATTGTATAGAAAATAGGGAGTCGTTTGGGACACAGGCACCGTGTAAAGCACTTCCAATCCGTCACAGCAGGAATGGATGTGTCAGTGGAATGTGACAGGGACATATCCATCACCACTAGTCCTCTCTACACATGAGTAATGGACAGAAAGCTCCCAATGAAACCTCTACATAATAGCCCCTGGAAAATGACTCATTTCATTATCAACTAAGTTACAGCAGAACGTTTCAAAGTGCTCTAGTTTCTCTTGGTTCATTATTCAGTCAATGGCCAAACAGCGGCTGGAGTCTGAATTCAGACCAACAAGACTATCCAATTTTTAAACTGTTAATTTGTATTTTTTTGTTATGAATCGAAGTTAAAAAAGTGAAGACTTGAATAAAAAAATAGGATAAGTGAGTTGGTACGACAAGTGTTTGATACGACGCTCACATGCCCCACAGGCAGCGGTGGTAACCACTAGGATAGACAAAACCCCAGGGCATGACTGTGTTCTTACCTGTAGCATTAGGAGGACACAGACACGCACGCACGCACGCACGCACGCACACACACACACACACACACACACACACACACACACACACACACACACACACACACACACACACACACCATAGCACACCATCACCATAGCATCTCCCACCTGTAGCACGCGCTCCAGCAGGTATATCTCTCTAGTCACCCCCAAAACCAATTCTTTCTTTGGCCGCCTCTCCTTCCAGTTCTCTGCTGCCAATGACTGGAACGAACTACAAAAATTTCTGAAACTGGAAACACTTATCTCCCTCACTAGCTTTAAGCACCAACTGTCAGAGCAGCTCACAGATTACTGCACCTGTACATAGCCCACCTATAATTTAGCCCAAACAACTACCTCTTTCCCTACCCTTATTTAATTTATTTATTTATTTTGCTCCTTTGCACCCCATTATTTTTATTTCTACTTTGCACATTCTTCCACTGCAAATCTACCATTCCAGTGTTTTACTTGCTATATTGTATTTACTTTGCCACCATGGCCTTTTTTTGCCTTTTACCTCCCTTATCTCACCTCATTTGCTCACATCGTATATAGACTTGTTATACTGTATTATTGACTGTATGTTTGTTTTACTCCATGTGTAACTCTGTGTCGTTGTTTGTGTCGAACTGCTTTGCTTTATCTTGGCCAGGTCGCAGTTGTAAATGAGAACTTGTTCTCAACTTGCCTACCTGGTTAAATAAAGGTTAAATAAATAAAAACACACACACACACACACACACACACACACACACACACACACACACACACACACACACACACACACACACACACACACACACACATACACACACGTGTCCTTACCCGTGGCATTGGGAGGACACCTGTTGAAGGCCAGTTCTCCTGAAGGTGTTCTTCTCCACACCATGGCTACAGTGTAGTCCTCCAGACAGATCTCATAGGGCGCTGGGGAGGGAACCGTACACAACACATCGCTGGGTTATTGCTGACTAGGCCAGAAGAGGCTGGTGGGAGGAGTTACAGGAGGATGTGCTCGTTGTAATGGAATTTTTGGAACGGAGTCAAACGTGGTTTCCATTAAGGGTTGGAACTGGTTCAGGGAACAGAACCGAAAACCGGAAAATAACAATTAGGAACGGAACCCGAACCATAAACTAAAGTTATCTATACTGTTCCAGAAGAGAACCGTTATTTTAAAAGCATGCAAACTGGTTAAAAACGTTATTTTATGGTCCAGGCATTTTTTTACAGTCCCACAGCCTTCAGTCTGTCACTCAGAAATTACGATGATTATTAATATTATTATTATGATGATTATTATGATTAGAATGATTATTATAATGATTATTATAATTATTGTAACGATGATGATTATTATGATTATAATGGTTATGATTATTATTTGTATTTAATTTATTATCATTAATAATTGTGTTATTATTGTTATTATTATTATTATTTCTGTTTTTGTACTATTATATATATTATTATTATTATTATTATTTTTAGTGTTATTATTATTTGTAGTGTTATTATTATTTGTAGTGTTATTATTATTTGTAGTGTTATTATTATTTGTAGTGTTAGTATTATTTGTATTATTTGTAGTGTTATTATTATTTGTATTATTTGTAGTGTTCTTATTATTTGTATTATTGGTAGTGTTATTATTATTTGTAGTGTTAGTATTATTTGTAGTGTTATTATTATTTGTAGTGTTAGTATTATTTGTAGTGTTATTATTATTTGTAGTGTTATTATTATTTGTAGTGTTATTATTATTTGTAGTGTTAGTATTATTTGTAGTGTTATTATTATTTGTAGTGTTATTATTATTTGTAGTGTTAGTATTATTTGTATTATTTGTAGTGTTCTTATTATTTGTATTATTTGTAGTGTTAGTATTATTTGTATTATTTGTAGTGTTATTATTATTTTTAGTGTTATTATTATTTGTAGTGTTATTATTATTTGTAATGTTATTATTATTTGTAGTGTTATTATTATTTGTAGTGTTAGTATTATTTGTATTATTTGTAGTGTTATTATTATTTGTATTATTTGTAGTGTTCTTATTATTTGTATTATTTGTAGTGTTCTTATTATTTGTATTATTTGTAGTGTTATTATTATTTGTAGTGTTATTATTATTTGTAGTGTTATTATTATTTGTAGTGTTAGTATTATTTGTATTATTTGTAGTGTTATTATTATTTGTATTATTTGTAGTGTTCTTATTATTTGTATTATTTGTAGTGTTATTATTATTTGTATTGTTATTATTATTTGTAGTGTTATTATTATTTGTAGTGTTAGTATTATTTGTAGTGTTATTATTATTTGTAGTGTTATTATTATTTGTAGTGTTATTATTATTTGTAGTGTTATTATTATTTGTAGTGTTATTATTATTTGTAGTGTTATTATTATTTGTAGTGTTAGTATTATTTGTAGTGTTATTATTATTTGTAGTGTTATTATTATTTGTAGTGTTATTATTATTTGTAGTGTTATTATTATTTGTAGTGTTATTATTATTTGTAATGTTATTATTATTTGTAGTGTTATTATTATTTGTAGTGTTATTATTATTTGTAGTGTTAGTATTATTTGTAGTGTTGTTATTATTTGTAGTGTTATTATTATTTGTAGTGTTATTATTATTTGTAGTGTTAGTATTATTTGTAGTGTTATTATTATTTGTAGTGTTATTATTATTTGTAGTGTTAGTATTATTTGTAGTGTTAGTATTATTTGTAGTGTTATTATTATTTGTAGTGTTATTATTATTATTATAATAATTTTTAGTATTATTATTATTGCAGCGTCTGCCTGCCAGCTGGAAATGTTTGCCAGTGGGGGTGTGTCTGTGTTGAGTCTACCTGCCCCTCCCCTGTGAAGCATAGGTTACTGTAGCCTACTGACAACATTACAAGTGTAATTCAGAAATTAGGGAGAGATGTTTAATTAAAGAATAAATTATTTACTTTTTCAATGCTAGTTAAGGATACTATCGTTATCACGTTTCACATTGGATTTTTTAACTACAAAAAGGTAAGAGTTTGATTTTAATTCTAGTGCTGCTCTGCACACACAAGCTAGTTAGCTGGTTAGCTCGTTAGCTCGTTAGCTCGTTAGCTCATTAGCTCGTTAGCTAGTTAGCTATTAGCTAGCTAACATTTGCTCTGGTCCAATGTTAAACCAACTCGGATGTTCAAAGATATTCAAAGTTCCTCCATAGAAGCTGCTCCTCCTCTGTGTGTCTAATTCAGATAAGGATGTCATAACAAGATGCCCAGCGCTTCAAGGCAAGCTTCCTCCAAACTCTCTCGCTCTCCCTCACCCTCAAAATGTCAGTTACATCTCACGCCCTACACTGTGACTGGCAGCACAGTGTGTGTTTGTCTTTCATTACGATTAAACCATGCTGTTATGGCAAAATACAATTTGCTATTAATGTTTAAAAAAATACACATTTCAGATGTTTAAAAAGGAACAGAAAGGAACAATTAAAACCCATTGTTTGTTGGGGTTCAGAACCGGTTCAGAACTTTATTTTGCTGGTTGAAACAGTGGAACAGAACCCCAAAAATAATAAATCTGTTTAGGACAAAACGATTTGAAAATAATTTTGGTTCCAACCCCTGGTTTGACATCATTCCATTAATTACAAGGAGCCTGTCCTCCTATATCTCCTCCCACCAGCCTCCTCTATAATTGCATAAGTGTAGACTAGATTGTAACTAGATTGTAACTAGATTGTAACTAGATTGTAACTAGATTGTAACTACATTGTAATACATGAACATGCTGTAGTTGTAAAATGGTTTCTTTGTGTTGGATTAAACTGTTTAAAATAGAACCGGTGTGAAAAAGATTGATAATGGGAACTGCTTCCTTACAGTCTTCTACAACAGAAACAATGCCACTCTTTACAGGGTGATAATGGTCAAACAAAAGATTGCATTTGCATTAATCGCTGTGGTAGCGAACAGTCTCCATGGAGATAAAAACAGGTGGGTTAATCAACACCATCAATTAATATTAAGATATTAATCATACATTAGGACCTAGACAAAATAAAACTCTCTTATTCTCTCCCTCTATTCTCTCTCTCTCTCAATTCTCGCTCTCGCTATCTCTCTCTCTCTATCCTCTTTCTCTTTATTGTCTCGCTCTCTCTATTCTCTCTCTCTCTCTCTCTCTCTCTTTATCTCACTCTCTTATTCTCTCTCTCTCTTTATCTCTCTCTCAATTCTCGCTCTCTCTTTATCTCTCTCTCTATCCTCTTTCTCTTTATCTCGCTCTCTATTCTCTCTCTCTCTCTCTCTCTCTCTCTCTCTATCTCTCTCTCAATTCTCGCTCTCTCTTTATCTCTCTCTCTATCCTCTTTCTCTTTATCTCGCTCTCTCTATTCTCTCTCTCTCTATCCTCTCTCTCTTTTCATTTCTCTCTATATATATATTCTCTCTCTAACAGCTTCCTCTTAAAGCTACAGTCTGTGATTTGGGAAGCTGTTCAATGGTCATTTCAATTCTTGATGTTTACCCATTGGTTGTTGAAGAATAGACAACAACCTACAGTATACATATCTCATGAGTTTAGCACAACTGTCAATCTTTATCGTAACCCAAAATAGAAGCTTTTTATTACTCCGTTGTTGAATTCATTGTTGAATTGCAAATTATCTTTCCAGGCTCTGTCTATTTTCAGAGCTGAAGCTGGGTTGCCTACCCTCTGCTTTATGTAAGTCTTATCGGTTCCTCCTACAGGAACAGAAAGGCACGTCACTCTTCCTCAGCGAAGAGGAAGATCATTATCTTCACTCCACGCTTCCAGTTAATTGACTCTTGCAGTCTCACTTATGGTGGTTATGGGGTTATCGTTACCTGGGCAACGCTGGTCACTGCACTTGCGGACTTCATCCCCTGTGCCCTCGCACTGTTGCCCCGTGACCGCTGCCCCCTGGCACACCCGCGCCCGCCTCTGCCAACCCCCGTCACATGATTTGGAGCAGCCACTCCAAGGCCCCCAGGGATTCCACTGGCCATTGGCTGAGGAGGAGAGACAGATCAGTTAAACCATTGGCTGAGGAGGAGACAGATCAGTTAAACCACTGGCCATTGGCTGAGGAGGAGAGACAGATCAGTTAAACCACTGGCCATTGGCTGAGGAGGAGAGACAGATCAGTTAAACCACTGGCCATTCGCTGAGGAGGAGAGACAGATCAGTTAAACCCCTGGCCGTTGGCTGAGGAGGAGACAGATCAGTTAAACCACTGGCCATTGGCTGAGGAGGAGAGACAGATCAGTTAAACCACTGGCCATTGGCTGAGGAGGAGAGACACACCACTGTTAAACAACTGGCCAATGGCTGAGAAGTTAGACCCATGGCCAATGCGTGAGAAGTTATACCCCTGGCCATTGGCTGAGGAGTTAGACCCCTGGCCATTGGCTGAGGAGTTAGACCCCTGGCCATTGGCTGAGGAGTTAGACCCCTGGCCATTGGCTGAGGAGTTAGACCCCTGGCCAATGGCTGAGAAGTTAGACCCATGGCCAATGCGTGAGAAGTTATACCCCTGGCCATTGGCTGAGGAGTTAGACCCCTGGCCATTGGCTGAGGAGTTAGACCCCTGGCCATTGGCTGAGGAGGTAGACCGTTGACCATTGGCTGAGGAGTTAGACCCCTGGACATTGTCTGAGGAGTTAGACCCTTGGCCATTGGCTGAGGAGTTAGACCCCTGGCCATTGTCTGTGGAAGAGACACATCACTGTTAAAAGGGTCTCTTTCTCAAATGCCTAAATATCTGTCCTCTCCTTGTGTCCTCTCCTTGTGTCCTATCCGATTGTCCTCTCCTTATGTTATATCCTCGTGTCATATTCTTGTTTCCTCCCCTTGTTCCCTCTCCTTATTTCCTCTCCTTGTGTCCTCTGCTGATTGTTAAAAACTTGACAGGTAAAACATTATGGTGGCAGCTCATCATTAGGCTGGCTTTGTCCTGGTCAGTTCATTCAGAGCAGAGTGATGAAGGAGTGGAAATTAGTACAGTAGATGATGGATTTTAAAACAAGTAGCAAGAGAGCCTCTGGACTCCATCTTTTCTCCCCAACATCCAATCGGTTGTTAGTAAAGCATGACCAATAAGTAATCTCTATTTTATTGCCATCAGCCAGTCGTTCTTTCAATTTCTATAACGGCACTGGGGCCCCTGGGGATACCTGGGAAGACTCATGAGACAATAGTCCTACTGGTACAATGCACATCAGGGGCTACTTCAGGGGTACCTGGGAAGACTCATGAGACAATAGTCCTACTGGTACAATGTACATCAGGGGGTACTTCAGGGGTACCTGGGAAGACTCATGAGACAATAGTCCGACTGGTAAAATGCACATCAGGGGGTACTTCAGGGGTACTCTGAGAAGACTCATGAGACAATAGTCCTACTGGTAAAATGCACATCAGGGGGTACTTCAGGGGTACTCTGGGAAGACTCATGAGACAATAGTCCTACTGGTAAAATGCACATCAGGGGGTACTTCAGGGGTACTCTGGGAAGCGCAAAATCACAGCTCTAAGATGCCACACGACCTTGACCATTCTATGTGCTACGTCCCCCATGCAGCTCTACTATGATGTGTAGCTAGAAGATGTGAATTCATTCTTACACAGACACAGTAGGTGGGATTATAGATACTGGGAGCACTGCAGTGTGTTCCTAAGGCCACCCTATTCCCTATAGTGCACTACTTTTGACTAGGGACTCAGGGAATAGGGTGCCATTTGGCACAAAGCCCTGGACATGTTTTATAGTACCCAGAGATATAGTAAAATAAAAAAAGAAGAAGAAGTTTTTGGCAGAATTTTATCCAGATTTAATGAATAAAATGACTCTGATAATACTTGTAATAATGAGGAATATGTCTCCTTTTATGGCTGGGGAGGCTGCTCTGTGACTGCGGTGATAACTTTCCTCACTTTGCCAATATTAAAAGGCCTTTTATGATAAAGTTTCCCAAAGCAGTGGCATGTTTTATGTCTTTTTAATGAACACAGTAAAATCGAGCATTAGGCAAAAACAGATGGTCCCCCTGAGCCAAACAGTTAATCACATGACCTTCTCTGAAAGGTAGAACAACCCTGGGAAGGGGTCACACTCCTCTATTTCATCTCTCCATCCCTCCTCCCTCCACCCCACCTGTATTTACCCCTTCTCCATACACGGGTCTAACCTCAGTGGAGTTCTGAAATGGACAGACATGATCCCGACCACGTTCATAACACAACAAGTCAGTAGAGCAACGTTGACCTATGTTACACCAGCGTGTGGTGGGAGAGCATCGCTGTCTCCCAGTCCTCTATGACATTATTCATGTATTAGTGAGCATCGCTGTCTCCCAGTCCTCTATGACATTATTCATGTATTAGTGAGCATCGCTGTCTCCCAGTCCTATATGACATTATTCATGTATTAGTGAGCATCGCTGTCTCCCAGTCCTCTGTGACATTATTCATGTATTAGTGAGCATCGCTGTCTCCCAGTCCTCTGTGACATTATTCATGTATTAGTGAGCATCGCTGTCTCCCAGTCCTCTATGACATTATTCATGTATTAGTGAGCATCGCTGTCTCCCAGTCCTCTGTGACATTATTCATGTATTAGTGAGCATCGCTGTCTCCCAGTCCTCTGTGACATTATTCATGTATTAGTGAGCATCGCTGTCTCCCAGTCCTCTGTGACATTATTAATGTATTAGTGAGCATCGCTGTCTCCCCAGTCCTATATGACATTATTCATGTATTAGTGAGCATCGCTGTCTCCCAGTCCTCTATGACATTATTCATGTATTAGTGAGCATCGCTGTCTCCCAGTCCTCTATGACATTATTCATGTATTAGTGAGCATCGCTGTCTCCCAGTCCTATATGACATTATTCATGTATTAGTGAGCATCGCTGTCTCCCAGTCCTCTGTGACATTATTCATGTATTAGTGAGCATCGCTGTCTCCCAGTCCTCTGTGACATTATTCATGTATTAGTGAGCATCGCTGTCTCCCAGTCCTCTATGACATTATTCATGTATTAGTGAGCATCGCTGTCTCCCAGTCCTCTGTGACATTATTCATGTATTAGTGAGCATCGCTGTCTCCCAGTCCTCTGTGACATTATTAATGTATTAGTGAGCATCGCTGTCTCCCAGTCCTATATGACATTATTCATGTATTAGTGAGCATCGCTGTCTCCCAGTCCTCTGTGACATTATTCATGTATTAGTGAGCATCGCTGTCTCCCAGTCCTCTGTGACATTATTCATGTATTAGTGAGCATCGCTGTCTCCCAGTCCTCTATGACATTATTCATGTATTAGTGAGCATCGCTGTCTCCCAGTTTCTGTTACATTATTCATGTATTAGTGAGCATCGCTGCCTCCCAGTCCTCTGTGACATTATTCATGTATTAGTGAGCATCGCTGTCTCCCAGTCCTCTGTTACATTATTCATGTATTAGTGAGCATCGCTGTCTCCCAGTCCTCTGTGACATTATTCATGTATTAGTGAGCATCGCTGTCTCCAAAGTCCTCTGTTACATTATTCATGCATTAGTGAGCTTCGCTGTCTCCCAGTCCTCTGTTAGCATCGCTGTCTCCCAGTCTTCTGTGACATTATTCATGTATTAGTGAGCATCGCTGTCTCCCAGTCCTCTATGACATTATTCATGTATTAGTGAGCATCGCTGTCTCCCAGTCCTCTATGACATTATTCATGTATTAGTGAGCATCGCTGTCTCCCAGTCCTCTATGACATTATTCATGTATTAGTGAGCATCGCTGTCTCCCAGTCCTCTATGACATTATTCATGTATTAGTGAGCATCGCTGTCTCCCAGTCCTCTGTTACATTATTCATGTATTAGTGAGCATCGCTGTCTCCCAGTCCTCTATGACATTATTTATGTATTAGTGAGCATCGCTGTCTCCCATTCCTCTATGACATTATTCATGTATTAGTGAGCATCGCTGTCTCCCAGTCCTCTGTGACATTATTCATGTATTAGTGAGCATCGCTGTCTCCCAGTCCTCTGTTACATTATTCATGTACTAGTGTAAAAATCCCATGTGAAGATGAGAGTTCCAGGGTTCTGACTTGATACATTCAGACTGCTAGCAGTCCACTAACACTACGCTGACATCTAAGTGTTGGGAATACCTCAGAGACAAACAGCATAGCAAACACTGAACTAACTCAAATCAAATCAAATTGTATTTATCACATGCGCCGAATACAGTGAAATGCTTACTTACGAGCCCTTAACCAGCAATGCAGTTTTAAGAAAATAGCAAAAACAAAAAAAGTAAGAGATAAGAATAACAAATAATTAAAGAGCAACAGTAAATAACAATAGCGGGGCTTTATACAGTTGGTACCGGTACAGAGGCAATGTGGAGGCTATATACAGGGGGTACCGGTACAGAGTCAATGTGGCGGCTATATACAGGGGGTACTGGTACAGAGACAATGTGGAGGCTATATACAGGGGGTACCGGTACAGAGTCAATGTGGCGGCTATATACAGGGGGTACCGGTACAGAGTCAATTTGGCGGCTATATACAGGGGGTACCGGTACAGAGTCAATGTGGCGGCTATATACAGGGGGTACTGGTACAGAGACAATGTGGAGGCTATATACAGGGGGTACCGGTACAGAGTCAATGTGGAGGCTATATACAGGGGGTACCGGTACAGAGTCAATGTGGGCTATATACAGGGGGTACCGGTACAGAGTCAATGTGGCGGCTATATACAGAGGGTACCGCTAAAGAGTCAATGTGGAGGCTATATACAGGGGGTACCGGTACAGAGTCAATGTGGCGGCTTTATACAGGGGGTACCGGTACAGAGTCAATGTGCCGGCTTTATACAGGGGGTACCGGTACAGAGTCAATGTGGCGGCTATATACAGGGGGTACTGGTACAGAGACAATGTGGAGGCTATATACAGGGGGTACCGGTACAGAGTCAATGTGGAGGCTATATACAGGGGGTACCGGTACAGAGTCAATTTGGCGGCTATATACAGGGGGTACCGGTACAGAGTCAATGTGGCGGCTATATACAGGGGGTACTGGTACAGAGACAATGTGGAGGCTATATACAGGGGGTACCGGTACAGAGTCAATGTGGAGGCTAAATACAGGGGGTACCGGTAGAGAGTCAATGTGGAGGCTATATACAGGGGGTATCGGTACAGAGTCAATGTGGAGGCTATATACAAGGGGTACCGGTACAGAGTCAATGTGGAGGCTATATACAGGGTTTACTGGTACAGAGTCAGTGTGGCGGCTATATACAGGGGGTACCGGTACAGAGTCAATGTGGCGGCTATATACAGGGGGTACCGGTACAGAGTCAATGTGGGCTATATACAGGGGGTACCGGTACAGAGTCAATGTGGCGGCTAT
This sequence comes from Oncorhynchus clarkii lewisi, assembly GCF_045791955.1. Classification (NCBI taxonomy): domain Eukaryota; kingdom Metazoa; phylum Chordata; class Actinopteri; order Salmoniformes; family Salmonidae; genus Oncorhynchus; species Oncorhynchus clarkii. The sequence continues at coordinate 16,937 of NW_027260086.1, forward strand.
ATACAGAGGGTACCGGTACAGAGTCAATGTGGAGGCTATATACAGGGGGTACCGGTACAGAGTCAATGTGGCGGCTTTATACAGGGGGTACCGGTACAGAGTCAATGTGGCGGCTTTATACAGGGGGTACCGGTACAGAGTCAATGTGGAGGCTATATACAGGGGGTACCGGTACAGAGTCAATGTGG
>NW_027260087.1:0-17120 GCF_045791955.1 Oncorhynchus clarkii lewisi
ACTCATAAAGGACATAGGGGTGGTGATGTGGGACAGGTTACGTTGGACCACAGAGTCGACACTCAACCAGACATCCCTACAAGGACTCACCTGTCCTGCAGTGTACTCAATAAGATGAAAAGTTCAAATCATTGCAGGCAGAAATATTACTAACAGAACTACAGTCGTTCCCGAGTCCCGAGTCTACAGGCAATCCAATGTGGTGTCAGGGCAATTGGTGTGAATCTGTACGGAAATCTGTGACACTCAATTCAGGATGATACATTACGCTACGTTGAATAAAATAGTGGTCGTACAATATCATGCGAGTTGGAGGACGTACAGTATCATACTTCTTGGAGGACATATAGCATTGCAAAGTCTTTGTCTGAGACCACGTTGCTTGTTGCACAACAAAGGACAATTACGGGGACAATTTAAGTTGGCGGTTACGGGAACTAACTACAAAGGTTAGGAGGACTAAAATGACAAAGGTTAGGTGAATTTACATAGCAGGTGAATTGGGTTAACGTTAGAATAAGGGTTAGGGGAAAGGTTAGCTAAAATGCTACAGATATCCCCGAGGCGGCTCGATCATGCAACCTTTGGATTGCTAGACTGTAGGGATCATACCTCTTGGAGGTGCTCAGAACTACACAATTATATTTTGTGCGGCTCTGAGGCCAGGCTGGGCAATCATATCTATTCTACACAATACATTTCTATCTGAACGTCCTGTAACGTTTGCACCCTCCTGAACAGACCCCAGGTAGTCCTCAGCTGATGGAATATAAATGGAATTGCAAACAGACCAGCTGTTGTTGAAAATATTATGGGTGGATTTATAAAGTTGATTTGCCAATAATAGTCAATAAACAATGATTGAGAACTGACATGATAAATTGCGGAGATGAGATCGCTGAACACCATTAGCCTGCTGAGGCCTGTTTAAAACCAACAAGAGACCTGGGCTTACAGATGACCCCGCACATTGAATGCAATGGCATCCTAGATAGCTACAATGTGGAGTCCGGAACATATCTGGCGAAAAGTCCATAGGTTTACCTGTTTCCAGTAATCTTTGTACTGAATTCACATCTACTATCCATACCTCCTTGTCCATCCTTCTGGATTGTCCAATGTGTGGATATCTTTAAAGAAACCGTCTGAACCAAACCGGCACCATACTTCACCTGTGATAGACAGTGCTCAAGACGAGCTACTGCATATCCTACCACTGTCTGTCTACCACGCCTGGGGTTATGTGCCGGTTTGGAGAAAAGGTTTGGAGAAAAGTTTCCTTACAGATCCACACATTATACAATCTGGATGAATGGACAAGGAGTTACTGATTATAGATATGCCTCAGTGATTTTCACAGAATATGTTCTGGGTTCTGTATTATAGCGTTCTAGGACACCATTGCAATTCATTGCATCCTATGTAGGGCTACAAGAGACCTTCAAGCCCAGGCTATCCCAACAACAGATTCAGATCGATGTGCTTTGGGGAGGACAGTAGGAATGTAAGAGGTTATGCTTGACTGACCCTGTGTCCCAGTACTCTTTCCCTGTCTCCTATCCTTCAAGATCACCCTATTGCCTTTACCCTTTAGGCCATTTCAGATCTCTGGTCAATGAGGAAAGGAAACTCTTGAAGTGTACTGGGACATGGTATGACATTTAAAAGTTCCACTTGATGTCCCAGTATTGAAGCGTTTCCTTTGTTGTTTGTGATTCCTCTTCAGCCAGCTCCTGGCTTCCTGTGGTTAGTGATGTTACTCCTACTGTCTGTGCTGTGCTTCCTGCCCCTGAAAGGAAACCCCCAGCGCAAAGTTGAAAATAAAGACTTCTGACAAATCTGTTGGATAAAAATGTAGTGTCATTTGTTCACCACTTTCATACATCTATCTTGTTCTTCCCACATCATCTCCGGAGTGAGAACACCGTCTGATTTAGACACTAGTTTTCTGGGTTGGCTTTGCCTGCTGCTATGCCATTGCCTTAACTTAGGACGGGACTCAGTGAAAGGCACATTTCGACAAGGGCACAACACTGTCAACATTGCGCTTTCTACAGGCAATTCCCTGACTGTCTGTAGACTGCACTCACAGTAAACGCTGCGAATGTTGGCTCAAGCGTAAACTACCTTTCAAGTGCAGTGTGCTTGTCGACAATGCGACTTATGATTGAATCCCAATGACAGATCTTATTTTCCAGAGCTAAAGCAGATTCAGCAACTCCCCACTAAAGAACAACAACTAACGTTCCGGTTAAAATCCCCGTCTCCACTCTTAAGCATCTCCTTAATTCATCGAAAGAATCAGTGACATTCGTGTACTAAATCATGATTCTTTCAATACTTCATTCTTGCTGACAGCCTGTACGAGAGATGAACTGCATCTCAATAACTGTTCTTGAGTCATATTTAGCCATATCAGAACTGCAATGGAACATGGTCACGAATTAGAGATAAGTGGGTGGGTCATAGTACTGTTCATACCAGGGATGCAGAGGATCTGCGGCTCCTCCCACTTGCCACCCGGCAGGCACACGGCCAGAGAGTTTCGTCTCTGCTGGAAGCCCTGGGCACAGTAGTAGCGCACAACGGCGCCCGTCTCGTACCTCTGGCGAATTTTGCCAAACGCGAGTGCGTTTCGGACTTTGGGGGGAGGGCCACATGAAGCTGTGGGAGGAGTTACGAAAGACTGTAGGTGATAATGTATTTTAAACCGAAAACAAATTCATGAAAAGTTGAAAGACTATTTGTCTGTTAAACACATTCAATACAGTTTCGGGCAGGACAGTAGTTTGGGACTGTATTGAATGTGTGCATTAAACATCTACGACTACTTCTATAGACCTCTAAGTTACGTCAATGTAATCAATTGCATAGAGGTAGTTACAGGTACAGTAGGTAAAGGAACTGGTCTATTGCTGCCTGTTTGTAGTAACATCATGTCCATTACTCACAGGTGCCTTTCTTGCAGGTGTAGGCCAGGTGGTAGTTGCAGGGCACGTCACTCCAGTGCCCAGAATCATGCCATACCATCACCACACAGTCCTCTCCAGACAGGAAGTAACTGTCAGGCTGGCCCCTGTACCAGTTCTCATAGAGCTGTGAAGACAAGTCTTTTCCTTTAGTCTTTGTAGCTGCATGTCATCCTGTGGACAGGTTTTGACCCAGTACTTTTTCTCCGTCAAACTAATCTGTCTGGACTCACCAGTGGGTTGCCATCGGACCAGTGGAAATCCCCCTCGATTGTCTTGTCGTTTAGTCCCGTCCACTGATACTCCTTAAAGTTATCTGAGGATAGAATAACACATTTTATTTGCTTTTCAAGCAGTAGTCCTATCGCTTCTCTAACAAGTTATACAGTAGGTCTTTGTCTTCGTGCTTCCACTGCTAATATCAACAACTCTGCCAGGGTTTGCATTGCCAAATGACTGGGTTTGAAGTTAATTGGAGGTAACATGGCCTGTAGTTTAGAACACGCTGAAGCTGCCCGCAGCACTTCCATTGTTTTTTTGTTAATATCAGAAGTTGGTGACAGTGGCTGAGTACAGTTTGTCACTCTGGTTAAAAGTAAGTGTGCATCTAACTTATTTTGTCATTTTGGTGAACTACCTTACCCAGATTACCATTAGCATGTGGCACTTCCGCCCAGCAGGGTCAATGGCATGACATTTGTCCTTCCTATGCTAATAAATAGCACACATAAAACCTTGAGAGCTAGCTGTTGTCTTTTCGATGTATTCATGTGCAGTAAACTGGTACACTATGCAAACAAATGAAGTAGCCTATCAATGGAAGGGGAAAGGGGGTGTATGAAGTTTGGTGGCTTGCTGTCACTACTCCCAGCGTACTGTTAATGAAGTCCTTCTCTTCAGGTGTCATGATTGACGCCAGGTGGCCCCCCACCATGCGACAGTGCTGCTCCGCCACCTCCCAGCTCAGCCGCTGGTTGAAGTGCTTGTAGCAGTTCCCGTGGAACTTCTGCCAGCCCACCTCACACTGCTCCAGATCTAAGAGACAGAACAGGAGGGAGGGAGGGAGGGAGGGAGGGAGGGAGAGATTTTATTAATTCATTTGAATGATTGAGAGGGAAAGGTAAGATTTGTTGAGATTTTCTGACCATTGAGCAAGAAAGAAAGAGAACGGTTGGTTTTGAGAAACAATGAGGCGATCCAAACAAAACTACCTTAAAGACCTTGGCCGGGATTCAATCTAAGACACATTGTCGACAAGTGCAACGCACTTGACTTTTGAAGGAGATTGTTTACGCTTGAGCCGACATTCAAGGTGTTGACATGAATGTGATCGCCGCGAAAGTCAGGAAAATGGCCTTTTGATGGAATCCTTGCCGTACATTTTCCCTGATTCACGGAGCAGATGGATCCATGAGGTCCATCCATCTAAAGAACACTTCTCATCTCACCTTCTTTCCATTTCTATTTTCTCATCCCTAAATCTGTGTGACAGGAACACAGCGGCATAGCAAGCAGGTCTCAGAGAAAAGCCTACGTCAGACAGAACTGAAGGGGGACAATTGTTCCAAAAGCAAGGTTTTGTCCCCTTTGAACAAGGCGGGTCTTTGAGTTTGACAGGCTCCTAAAGCCACAGTGTGTAAGATTTCCCTTTTTATTGATTTTGAGTTAGTTATCAACAGACTAGTTCTACAAAACTAGACTAGCACAACTGTCTTACCTAATCATAACAAAACAATGAAGGACCTCTCACTTCCTTTGGCTTCTTTTATTTGTGAAGATGACTGGAACATAGCTGACTTATTCTGCTTCAGTACATACAAACCCCAAAGTATTTTTTTACTGAATGTGGTAATGCATTACTGGGGGATTTACAACAAGCACTCTTACAATTACGGAGCTACTGTAACAGCCGAATGACGAGCTCACCTGTCTGACAGAGGTCACCTCCATAGCTGGGCAAACAGAGGCATTTGGTGCTCCCGCCCATCTCAACGCAGGTGCCGCCGTTGGCACAGGGGTCCTCCAGACAGGCATCTGAAACACAGCAAGAGTTGTACAAGTAATAGGATGATAATATCATGCAATTATAGCCTAGTGTGTAGAAGGCAGTGACGGCGGCAGCAGCAGCCAAGAGGAGAAAGAAAACAAAGGTGGTTAAAATATGAATATGATGATAAAAGAGTTGAAGACGGAGGAGTTTAGAGATTATGTAAAGAAAAAGCGAAGGTTGGTCAAGGTCTGTAAGGCTGCCCGAATAAGGTGCTTTATCTCCTGCCCGAATGACGTTCCATTAACTCAGTTTGACCACAGTCCTTGTCATCATCGCTGAAGATATCCCCTGTAACCTTGAATGATTCCCATACTATTCTCCAGGTCAAGTACTTGTTAACCCTCAGGGTAATTTCGCCCTCTTCTGGCGAGGATGAGTCATTTCTGTCACATCTACAATTATGCTGATTTCAGTGTTGTGCTAATTAGAAATGTAGTGATGGTGATGGTGATGTGATATAGAGGGAAAGATAATTTGTAGTACTGTCTTTATCTGCAATTGATTGCCTAAAATGAACCTGTCGTGATGTTTTCCATTTTTTATACTTTTGCATGTATCTCTGTGTAGATGTAGTTATATTTTGGTCTGGAACATATTACCAACGTGTTACGTTTGCTGACAATTGTAAAAATGAACTAAGACACATTATGGATGCCTCATACCTTATAGTGGTATTTCTGCAATCTACTGTAAATGTAACCTGGGCTGGAACCAGAAGTGAGAGAGTGAGACTTAGACATCAGACCATTTGGTATCAAAATACAAGAACACCAAATATAATCTAATTGAAAGTATCCCTTCGCCTCTTGTGTCAGACTGGATGGAGCGCACACATGTATCAGACAAGAATACCTCCCTGTTCTCCTATCCTTTAGTACCCTCCAAGGTCATCATTAAATTCAGGGCCCTGGGTCTGAACCCCGCCCTGTGCAACTGGGTTCTGGACTTCCTGGCGGACTGCCCCCAGGTGGTGAAAGGGGAAACAACACCTCCACTTTGCTGATCCTCAACACAGGGGCCCCACAAGGGTGCGTGCTCAGCCCTCCTGTACTCCGTTAACCCATGACTGCGTGGCCACGCACGCCTCCAACTCAATCATCAAGTTTGCAGACGATACAACAGTAGTAGACCTGACGAGGCAGCCTACAGGGAGGTGGTGAGGGTCTTGGGAGAGTGGTGCCAGGAAAATAACCTCTCACTCAACGTCAACAAAACAAAGGAGCTGATCGTGTACTGCAGGAAACAACAGAAGGAAAAGGTGGAAAGCTGCAAGTTCCTCGGCGTACAAATCAATGACGATCTGAAATGGTCCACCCACACAGTGAGGTGAAGAAGCCGCAACAGCACCTCTTCAACCTCAGGAGGTTGAAGAAATTCTTGGCCCCTAAAACCCTCCCAAACTTTTACAGATGCACAATTGACAGCACTCTGTCGGGCTGTATCACCGCCTGGTACGGCAACTGCACCGCCCGCAACCGCAGGGCTCTCCAAAGGATGGTGCGGTCTGCACAACGCATCACTGGGAGCAAACTACCTGCCCTCCAGGACACTTACAGCATGCCACAGGAAGGCCAAAAAGATCATCAAGGACATCCACCACCCGAGCCACGGCCTGTTCACTCCGTTATCATCCAGAAGGCGAGGTCAGTACAGGTGCATCAAAGCTGGGACCGAGAGACTGAAAAACAACTTATATCAGACTGTTAAATAGCTATCATTAGCCGGCTTCCACCCGGTTACTCAACCCTGCACCTTAGAGGCTGCTGCCCTATATACATAAACTTGGAATCACAGACCATTGAAATGATGGAACACTATTCACTTTAAAAATAATATTTACATACTGCTTTACTCATCTCATATGTGTATACTGTCTTCTGTTATACTGTATTTTAGTCAGCGCCACTTCGACATTGTTAGATCTAATATTTATATATTTCTTAATTCCATTCTTTAACTTCCATTTCTGTGTATTGTTGTGAATTGTTTTTAGATACTACCGCACTGTTAGATACTACTGCACTGTTGGAGCTAGGAACACAAGCATTTCGCTACACCCGCAATAACATCTGCTAAATATGTGAATGTGACCAAGGAAATTTGATTTTATTTTGCTTAACATGCAACCAGCCAGTAGGTGGCACCAAAGTTCCCGTATTGAGTTGACACAACACTCACAAGGCCTGTACAGTGCCTTCAGGCCCCTTGACTTTTCCCCACATTTTGTTACGTTACAGCCTTATTCTAAAATGGATGAAAAAATATATCCTCAGCAATCTACACACAATACCCCATAATGACGTTTTTTAGAAATACCTTATTTACGTAAGTATTCAGACCCTTTGCTATGAGACTCGAAATTGCATCCTGTTTCCATTTATCATCCTTGAGATGTTTCTACAACTTGATTGGAGTCCACCTGTGGTAAATTCAATTGATTGGACATGATTTGGAAAGGCACACGCCTGTCTATGTAAGGTCCCACAGTTGACAGTACATGTCAGAGCAAAAAAACAAGCCAGAGTTATTCTGTGGAGATAGGAAAATCTTCCAGAAGGACAACCATCTCTGCAGCACTCCGCTAATCTGACCTTCATGGTATAGTGGCCAGATGGAAGCCACTCCTCAGTGAAAGGCAATTGACAGCCTGCTTGGAGTTTGCCAAAAGGCACCTAAAGACTCTCAGACCATGATAAACAAGATTATCTGGTCTAATGAAACCAAGATTGAACTCTTTGGCCTGAATTTCAAGCATCACTTCTGGAGTAAACCTGGCATCATCCCTATGGTGAAGCATGGTGGTGGCAGCGTCATGCTGTGGGGATGTTTTTCAGCAGCAGGGACTGGGAGACTAGTCAGGATCGAGGCAAAGATGTACGGAGAAAAGTATAGAGAGTTTAATGATGAAAACCTGCTCCAGAGCGCTCAGAACTTCAGACTGGAGCAAAGATTCACCGACCCTAAGCACACAGCCAAGAAAACACATGAGTGTCTTCGGGACAAGTCTCTGAACGTCCTTGAGAAGTCCAGCCAGAGACCGTTTTTTATTTATTTTATTTTACCCCCTTTTTCTTCGTGGTATCCAATTGTTAGTAGTTACTGTCTTTTCTCATCGCTACAACTCCCATATGGGCTTGGGAGAGACGAAGGTCGAGACTCATGCGTCCTCCGAAACACAACCCAACCAAGCCGCACTGCTTCTTAACACAGCACGCACTCAACCCGGAAGCCAGCCGCACCAATGTGTCGGAGGAAACCCTGTACACCTAGCGACCTGGTCAGCATGCACTGCGCCCGGCCCACCACAGGAGTCGCTAGTGCGCGAGGAGACAAGGATATCCCTACCGGACAAACCCTCCCTAACCCGGACGATGCTAGGCCAATTGTGCTTCGCCCCATGGACCTCACGGTCGCGGCCGGCTGCGACAGAGCCTGGGCTCGAACCCAGAGTCTCTGGTGGCACAGCTAGCACTGCGCCACCCGGGAGGCCCAGAGCCTGGTTTTGAACCTGATCGAACATCTCTGGAGAGACCTGAAAATAACTGACTGTACAGCAACGCTTCCCATCCAAGCTGACAGAGCTTGAGAGGATCTGCAGAGAAGAATGGGAGAAACTCCCCAAATACAGGTGAGCCAAGCTTGTAGCATCATACCCAAGAAGTCCCGAGACTGTAATCACTGCCAAAGGTGCTTCAACAAAGCACTGAGTCAAGGGTCTGAATAATAATACTAATTATATTATAATAATAATAATGTAATATTTCAGTTTTGATTTTTTTTATAAATGTGCAACATTTCTAAAATCGTGTTTTTGCTTTGTCATTATGGGGTATTGGGTGTAGATTGATTAGGGGGAGAAAAAAACAATTTAACACATTTTAGAAGAAGGCATTAATCTACCAAAATGTGGAAAACGTCAACCGGTCTGAATTCTTTCCGAAGGCTCTGTATCTGGCTTCACCTGTGTCGAGAAAGCTCGAGGTAGAAATGGTCCTTAACTACAATTGTAGGAACAGATTACCCAACCCCCGATTTTAACCATTGGGCGGATGACAAAATACAAGATGCTGTGTCAGTGGTTAGGGCAACTTCTACCTAATCTGCCAGGAAAGTAAAGCACCAGCGGTAAACCAAAACTTAAAGGTCATGTCCTCTAATTTAGATGTTCACTTTAATGGTTACGCCTCTGTGTAAAAAGCACATGACCTAAAATGAGACAGCAAATGTAGCATTTTATACAATTCAGTTCAAGTTATCCAACAGGCTGGTTTATGGTCTGTTGGTTTAGTGGTTTTATGAATGGTCCCATCCTGTATGAGTTAATTCCTTAGAGGAGAAAGCACACATGTTTAAAGAACAACCAATGCTGTTAGCTGTGCTTGTGAGATGCTGCTTCTGACTCTCCATCTACACAATCACAATCTGCAAAGACCCATTTTAGATGAGATGACACGGAACTAATCATGTCACACTGATGTCACTTCAGCGTCAAACAATAAACCAGCCTCAATAGTTTCCCCTTTTCCCATTAAGCAACTCTTACTCATTACAAATGTTTAACATTTTCGGGGGGGGGGGGGGGAACTATGATCAGACTGCCATCTAGGAGGTCATTGTCATTCTTCAAATGATACGTCCTGTTACACTGGGAGATTGGTGGCATTACAGACATTTGTACCTCAATTAACATTACAAATATTCTGATAGATGTCATTTAGATATCGACAAGAAACATTCCATTATTGTGGTTATATAAGTGACATTCTGTGCTATACAATCTACTATAGACTAACTCAATAGCTGCTGAGTTAGTTTAAAAAAAGGTGCTGATGTTTTGTAACCGGGATGCTATCCCTCTATGAAATCAATATTATCTGTAATCTTTACCAATAAAATGTCAGCGGTGTTGCATTTGGGAGTCAGTGCTGTTACATTCAGAGTTAGTGGCGCTACAATGCAAGGACAAATGTTTGTCCGGTTAAATAACGCTGGGTTATTTTTTTCTCCATTTGGAATTGTGCTCAAATTAATACGGGCCCCTGGTAAGAGAAGATTGACTGTCTGAATGCTGAAACATTCAAGACGGTGAAGTTGCAAGTTGGACATCAGTCTTGCAGGAAGAATAGGAGGAGACAAACAAGCATTGCAATTCTCTTTCACAGAAATGGTGTGTCCGGGCAATACAGTACTTCATAGAAGTCAATCTTTGAGTGAAAAAAAAACATGATGCACAGCAAGACTGGTTTGTTGGACAAGTGGCAAAAGGGAGTTGTCCCATATATCTGTCAATGACGAGAAGCAGGGTGCTCTTTATCTGGGAGGGAAGGGAAGGAGGGTGAGTGGGCTGCTGAGACAAACAGTGAGACAGACGAAGAGGAGCCGTTGGGAGGCTGGTGGTTTGCAGAAAGTAGAGCAAGGCAGCTTGGGGTGGGAGTGGCCAGGGTTTAGTGCATCATGGTACCGAGCAGCAAGAGGAGGGCGGTTAGGCTGGTTAGGGTGGCTCTAGTGTTACCTGAAATCTTCCTGGCACTGCCCACGGCAGCCCTCTCATTGGGCAACATGAGCAGGGTGGGTGGCTGGGTGAGGCCGAATTCCAGATCCAACCGGCCCTGATCCACAGGGGGCATAAGAGCCGTCACCCTCTCCGGCTCAGATGTTTCTGGGGGACCTTGTGTCGTGGAGGTGGTGGGGCTCCAGGTCCGTGTGGCCCACTCTGTGGAGGTGTACATGGTGGATGTGGACATGGTGGCTGCGGTGGGATCCGTACTTGAGGTGGACAAGGAGTCTGACCCAAACAGATCAGGTTCTTCTGAGGAGTCTGGAAGATCTGTCTGGGAAGAGGTGGAAAGAGGTTCCCCGCTGTATTCAAAGTCTTCCTGAGACTCTTGGGGTGCAGAGGTGGTTCGGTGCAGATCCCAGCTGGATGTTTGCGACTCAAGGGGGAAGACGGTCACTTTTTCTCCCAGGGATGGTTCATCAGTGCTTGGCTCATGTCCACTTCCGTCTTCTTCAGGGTCCGTGGTTGTGGGATCCATCTCTATTCTGGACATGGTCGTTGTTTGATAGCCCAGAGTGGTAAACTCGACGGGCAGCTGGGAGGTGGTGGAGAGGTCTGGAGACTCGGTAGTGGCTATGCCCTCTCCAGACCCCAGGTGCTCCTCATCAGACTCCCCTGGTGCCAGCTCCACTTCTCTAGAAGGTACCAATCTCTCTGGAATGACGATACCCTCAAAATCTAGACTGGTGCTGCCCTCCAGCCTAGCGGAGGAAGTTCCCTGCGAGGTTACTTTTGGATGGCCTACTGTGGAGTACACATCCAGTCCTAGCTCCTCCGAATGATCCAGTCCCGATAAGATGCTGCTTGAATGCGTAACTCCTGTCTGCTCCTCACTGGGAATGCTGGTGGCTCCAGGGGAGGCAGACATGTGAGTGGTGAAGGAGGAGGAAGAGGAGGAGGAGGAGGAGGAGGAGGAGGAGGAGGTGGGGAATCTGTCTGTGTGGATTCCCTGGTGGACAACTAGTTCTATCTCTGTAAAGAAAGTACAATAAACATTTTTTGTTGCATGATAATCAAGTTCTACACGGCTCTACAATGACAAAGTAAATAGAGTTAGGAGTAACTTCATGTATCATAAAGCTACAGGCCTAAGTATTTTAGGAATTGGCTGCCACATTGGCCATACCTTGGGACACATCTCCAGATCCATCCAGGGGCGACCACACTGAGGTTGCCTTTGTGTGGGGGGAGAGGGTAGACCATGCTGGGCGGGGATCAAGCTCTCCCGGGGACTTGGTAGAGATGGATGTCTCCTCAGGCTCTCCCACGATCACCTCTTTGTGTCTTCTCTCTGCGGCATGGTCACGTGCCTCGGTAGCATTCTCTATGGGTTCAAAGGCCATTGTGGTAGTCTCTTTTGTATTCTCCCGATGACTCTGGTTACCTCCTGTTGTGCTGTAGTTGGCTTCCACTTGATCCAACTCGAGATTGGTCTCTGGCATTGGCTGGAAGTGCTTGGAAGATCCTGACTGTTGGTAGTCAGTTTCCTCCGGGTTCATCTCTGGCATCGGCTGGTAATGTCTGTGTGGCTCGTAGGACGGCTCAGGGAATTCTGGGGCTGTTTCCAGCACTAGCCGGTAGAGACTGGAATTGCCTTCGTGGAGAGAGTCTAGAACACTAGAGGTTCTGGGTAGTGAAGTAGAATTTTGTGAGTGATAGTCTCCTTCGTGGAGGGAGTCTGGCTCACTGGAGGTGTTGGGTAGTGAAGTAGAATTGTGTGAGTGATAGTCTCCTTCATGGAGGGAGTCTGGCTCACTGGAGGTGCTGGGTAGTGAAGTAGAATTCTGGGAGTGATAGTCTCCTTCGTGGAGGGAGTCTGGCTCACTGGAGGTGCTGGGTAGTGAAGTAGAATTCTGGGAGTGATAGTCTCCTTCGTGGAGGGAGTCTGGCTCACTGGAGGTGTTGGGTAGTGAAGTAGAATTCTGGGAGTGATTGTCTCCTTCATGGAGGGAGACTGGCTCACTGGAGGTGCTGGGCAGTGAAGTAGAATTCTGGGAGTGATAGTCTCCTTCGTGGAGGGAGTCTGGCTCACTGGAGGTGTTAGGTAGTGAAGTAGAATTCTGGGAGTGATTGTCTCCTTCGTGGAGGGAGACTGGCTCACTGGAGGTGCTGGGTAGTGAAGTAGAATTCTGGGAGTGATAGTCTCCTTCGTGGAGGGAGTCTGGCTTACTGGAGGTGCTGGGTAGTGAACTAGAATTCTGGGAGTGATAGTCTCTTTCGTGGAGGGAGTCTGGCTCACTTGAGGTGCTGGGTATGGAAATATAATTCTGGGAGTGATAGTCTCCTTCATAGAGGGAGTCTGGCACACTGGAGGTGCTGGGTATGGAAATAGAATTCTGGGAGTGATAATCTCCTTCGTGGAGGGAGTCTGGCTTAGTGGAGGTGCTGGGTATGGAACTAGAATTCTGGGAGTGATTATCTCCTTCGTGGAGGGAGTCTGGCTTAGTGGAGGTGCTGGGTATGGAACTAGAATTCTGGGAGTGATAGTCTCTTTCGTGGAGGGAGTCTGGCTCACTGGAGGTGTTGGGTAGTGAAGTAGCATGCTGGGAGTGGTAGTTTTCCTCTACAGGAAGTGAAGTCTCATCAAAGGGCTGGAGAAGGTCCTGGGAAGAGGCGGAATGGGTGAGGGGTACCTCTGTGCTTGACAGGGCAGTAGGGGGAGTCCCCTGCAGATCCTCCTGAGCAGGAGCCGACTGGAAGACAGGGAGGGATCCCAGGACACTCTGGGCCTCTCGCTCCACTTGCTTGCTATCCTGGCTCAGATAGAGCTCCTCAGCAGGCTCCATAAGAACGACAATATCTTGTCCGATGTCCTCTGGCTCAGTGGCCATGTAGTCCATGGGGGCATCAGTGTGAGGATTTCCAACACCTGAGAAGAACAGGGGTTAGACAGGAGAGTCAGGGAGATAGGTTTATCTCCGTTCATATGACAAACACCTTCTCTGCATAACGTCACAACAGAATCGCCGGAAGCATGCAATCCGAAACAATCTCTGGCAATACTAAAACCTATATGATCTGTTTTAGAATGAATTAGTCCAGTACAATACCCAGACCTCTGAAACAATAAACATCATGGCGGCTGGATGATTCAGGGAAGCCTGTCTGGTTGCTGTAGCGATACAGGGTCTTGACCCCTGCCTGAGGCCCTCCACAGCGCTCCCTAGGGATGATGATGGGGTACCGCACACTGCCATCAGACAGCCAGCCAGGGTTGCAGCTGTCCAAACCCTTGCTCCACGCCACGTACAGCTGCCCTGTGGTAGCCAGCTCTGCCCCTTCCTTCTCGCAGTAAGCCCGAGCCTCGTCCAATGACAGCTGCTGAGGGGCAGAGCCATGGAACACCTCCCCTACACAAAACGGGTCACTTGTTAGACTCCTAATGGGAATTAGATTCCAGACGCATGTCCTAGATCCTTCATTTCCCTGCAGTATCTGGAAAAACACAAAAGGCTGAACACATGGGAGAATGAGACCTTGGTTGGGAAATTGACTTTGAATATGTTACACATTAAAAAAAGGTATTGTAACTGTCCTTGAAAGGAAAGTACTGTCAATGTCTAAAGTGTATGCTGTTTAAATACTAATGATCTGACTCATCTAAAGTGAGTACTCTGTCCACTAGCTAAAAACCCTCCATGCCTGTAACTTAAAGGGATAGTTATATATTATAAATTATATATAGGTTTCCTTGCACTGTAAGTAGTCTATTTTCAAGGTATGACAGCAATCCATGCTTTAGTTTAGTTTCCCTGGAACTGTTACCACATGCTAACATTTTAGCATTTGTGGCACAAATCTCATTCAAGAAATGGGACTGATATTAGCATTTTTTGCACATCATGTCCAAATAATCCGAAAGTATCTAAAATTGTGAAGCTCACAAAGTAATTTATAGATGATTTGAACATGAGGGTGAAAAATGCTAATATCGGTCCCATGACTTGAATGGTGCCACAAATGCTGAATGCTAAAACGTTAGCATGTGGAAACAGTACCAGGGAAACTAAATAAAAGCATGGATTGCTGTCTTACCTTGTTCATAGACTGTTTGCAGGGTAAGGAACCAATATGTCATTTTGTAATTTGGGTGAACTATCCCTTTAAGGACACCTAACACAGTAATTTGATAGAGTGCCTTCAGAACACATGATAATATATAACGACAAAGCATCTGAATTGACAAATTTACATAGAAGACGACACTGAGTGTAAAAAACATTAAGAACACCTTCCTAATATTGAGTTGCACCATCCTTTTGCCCTCAGAACAGACTCAATTTGTCTGGGCATGGACTCTATAAGGTGTTGAACACGTTCCACAGGGATGCTGGCTCATGTTGACTCCAATGATTCCCACAGTTGTGTCAAGTCAGCTGGATGTCCTTTGGGTGGTGGACCATATCTTGATGCACAGGGGAAATTGTTCAGCATGAAAAACCCAGCAGCATTGCAGTTCTTGACACACTCAAACTGGTGTGCCTGGCACCTACTACAATTTTTCATTTAAGTGCACTTAAATATTTTGTCTTGTCCATTCACCCTCAGAATGGCACACATACACAATCCATACCTCAATTGCCTCAAGGCCTTAAAATCCTTCTTTAACCTGTCTCCTCCCCTTCATCTACACTGATTTAAGTGGATTTATCAAATGATATCAATAAGGGGATCATAGCTTTCACCTTGATTCACCTGGTCAGTCTATGTCATGAAGAGAGCAGGTGTCCTTAATAGTTTGTACTTTATGATTTTTGACGCAACGTCACAGACTTACAAACATACGTTATTGCTCTGTAGAATCCCATTTACATCTTTTTTTACAGGGAGCTATTCACACTGACTTTTTACGATAAGATATTCACAAGTTGTTGTTTTTTTTACCATCAATATGCTCCACATAACAATACACATCAAACAGCTCCTCTGATTCCAGCGTCCCATAGTTCCTCAATCCCGGGCGGCCATCCATGTCACCATAGCAACCTTCCCGGGGAACTTGGATTGGATATCTGCAGAATAGGTGCAAGAACTGAAAATATTTGTATTTCCTGTGAATAGAAAGCATTGTAAAGACTAACTCTGACGGGCGAGGGGCCTCAGTTGTTGTTGTATAATCTGTTAGCAGGATTTCTTTGTGTGTTGGAAACATGGACCAAATGCAGTCCCTATTTTACACATGTAAGCCATGAAAATACACATGAGGAAATCTAGCGTATTTAACACCAGGACTAGAGTGAGCAGGAGGAGAATTCAGCTGCCGTCAGGTCAACACACATTCTACCAGAAAAGGGCAACAGCTTCTGCGTGAAATAGTATCACATACCACACAGTGGGCCAAATTCAAAGCCCCGGTAGCCTATTAGACATGTGAATAAACTCACTGCTGTGGGTCGTCATTCTATAATCTTGGCACCTGAGCACTTTCTCGTTAATAACTCAGGTAGTCAAAACAAAGTCTAGCAACTTTAAGAAATGTGTCTTTGTATTATAGGTCATGTTGTGGATACTGGGGTTTACCTGACAGATTGGTCAGCGAGCCAGCCGGCGTCACACTGCTCATAGCCATCGTAATAGGCTGCTAGAAGCTGGTCGGGAGTGGCGATGTGTGCCCCAATGCCCTCGCACGACCTCTGGGCCTCACTGAACGAAAACGCATATCGGCCAGAGGCGTGTCTGTAGTGGAAGACCACACCTATATGCACACGCGTGTGCACAAACACAAACATAGGCACACAGAGAAATACGGACAGGCTTAAATACACAATGTGGTAAAAACTGCAAGACAAATAAAAAAAACTCAAAAAAATTCACAACGACTCCTACAACCTCTGTTACCTTTGACTTTTATCTGTGTGAAATCACTGGCATCGTCCAGGCCTTGCTGCACCTCGCAGCGGTAGTGCCCCGTGTCGCTTGAGCGCAGCTCCCCCAACCAGAGGGAGAGGTCCTCAGGCGAGTCTGCAAAGTTGACCAGGGAGGCTCGTTCTCTGTAGGCCTCATTGACCTTCACCCTTTGACCCCGCGCCACCAGGATCTCTGTCTCCTCCTGCTCCCCCTCATGCAACACGCTCCACTTGATCCGGGGTGGGATCGGGGGCGAGGAGGATGAGGGGGGCCCAGGTGACAGGGACACCAGGCAGGTGATTGTGATGGAGCCCCCCAGGTGTGCAGTGGAGATGGGGGTTGTCTTGGAGATGGTGACCTGGAGTTGACGCTTGTCGTCTAGGTCAGGAAGGAGAGGCACAGTCAGTAAACGATGCTACTGAGTAAGTGGCCGGATATTGACCTCTAGTGGTGGTGGTGAATAATACATTTTGGGGACAATCTTCAAGATTTTGCAGCAATTTTTATATTCCATGGATGAGTTCTGTGATTCCATGATCTCGGAATGGCGGAAAACCAAATACTTTAATCGGGTACGTGTTAAATATATAGAAATATAAATTATACACAATTTATGTTTATCTTAACTATCTCCAAACTCAAGCATAACAGCAACAATTATGCAGCAATTACTACACAGCAACTGAGGCTTTAAATT
>NW_027260088.1:0-17103 GCF_045791955.1 Oncorhynchus clarkii lewisi
GTCACATAACTTTAACTACTCTGGTAGGACAACAGACTCAGTCACATAACTTTAACTACTCTGGTAGGACAACAGACTCAGTCATCACATAACTTTAACTACTCTGGTAGGACAACAGACTCAGTCAGAACAGAACTAAAACTACTCTGGTAGGACAACAGAATCAGTCATCACATAACTTTAACTACTCTGGTAGGACAACAGACTCAGTCATCACATAACTTTAACTACCCTGGTAGGACAACAGACTCAGTCATCACATAACTTTAACTACTCTGGTAGGACAACAGACTCAGTCATCACATAACTTTAACTACTCTGGTAGGACAACAGACTCAGTCACATAACTTTAACTACTCTGGTAGGACAACAGACTCAGTCATCACATAACTTTAACTACCCTGGTAGGACAACAGACTCAGTCACATGACTTTAACTACTCTGGTAGGACAACAGACTCAGTCACATAACTTTAACTACTCTGGTAGGACAACAGACTCAGTCACACAATTTGTAATTCACGTATTAAAAGGCTCAGCGATATGACAGACGCACAAAGTAAATAGCATAAAGGGGGGTCAATTTCCGCAACTACTAAGAGCGTTGAAGCGCGAGGCTCAACTTCTCCCTCTGTTTTGGTGCCCTGGCGACCACGCTGTAACCTCTCTTAAAAGCCAAACCGTACAGATACTGCGTGACAGCGAAGTCTTGCATCTCGCTCATCCTAATATCTGCGGCGCTGTTAGTGTCAACGTCATTTCGCTGAGTCTACCTGTTAAAATGAATGACAAAGTTCCTGTAGGTTTTCTGGGTACCTGAGTAACCAAATGATATGCTTGACATTGGGCTGATATAGATCCCACTCCCGTAGATGGCGCCATGGAGCTGCCGACAGACAACAACCACAACTATTAGAGGTGTTTGGTCTGCAGAGATAACGTGCAAA
The DNA here is from genome assembly GCF_045791955.1 of Oncorhynchus clarkii lewisi. Classification (NCBI taxonomy): domain Eukaryota; kingdom Metazoa; phylum Chordata; class Actinopteri; order Salmoniformes; family Salmonidae; genus Oncorhynchus; species Oncorhynchus clarkii. The sequence goes on from NW_027260088.1 coordinate 947, forward strand.
ATATATGCAACATATATATGCAACATATTTTAAATATGTATGGTAAACGGTTAGGGCCGCGACGATACCAGTATCGCGATACAAAACACAAAGCAGATTTAACTTGTTTAAGGAAAAACGGCCTTAATGTTGGTAACAAACACGTTGTCATCCACAGTTACATGTTACATCCAGGCTACACACAATATATTACATACCGTAGCTTTTTAAAAGGACCAACGGGTTTTTGTCTGCTTCATGTTTTCATTTTTGTCTTGGGAAAAAAATATTGCAATACTGGTGTCATCACAGCTCTAGTAACAGTGTGGTGGTGGTTTGGAGTGAATGCTGTTTGTGTTCAGGTCTTGAAGAGTTATTACATTTACTCAGACCTACTGTTTACCATACACAGTAGTCTCAGGCAGTTGAAATCACAGATTGTGCTTTTTAAAAGGCTGATAAAACAATTATTGGATTTGAAGATATATATTTTTACCTGAAGTCTTGTGTTGGATGCAACCACCAAACCGTTTCTCAAAATGGAGTGCCAATTCTCTATGTGAGAACCACTGAACAGAGAAAAGGTCATTATTAATTATCCAATACATTATCTACTGTGTTCATCAAATAAAAGTTCATTCTCCAACTGAAAATAGCAGTGATTTTAAAAACAACATGTTTCAGAAACATAGTGTACGACTGAAGTACTTTTAATTTAGTGTAAGATTTTTTTTTTTAAACTTCAAAAACAGTGAGTGCACTGTGTGCCTTCATGAGCATATGAATGATACAAAGGAAGACCAGCTAACGTTACCAACATATCCTGAAATAACATTATATATATATATATATTTATTGATAGTTAAATTTAAAATGAGCATGGTCTAAATTGACTCAACAACCAAAAACAAATCTCTATATTTAACTTTCTTAAAATGACCCAACAAATCTAGTTATTTCCAGTTGTTTATCAAAGTTAACTGGTTTTGTACTAACCCCCCCCCCCTCCCCCCTCTGTTATATATATATATATATATATATATATATATATATATATATATATATATGATAAAAAAAGGGGGAACATACTGGAAAGCGAAGGTACTCCCAAAGAGGTTTTTGGCAGCTCTGAAGTTGGACTCTTTGGCAGGAGGACTGCTGAGTAGAAGGAACTGGTGCGGGGTGTGCATGAACTTCAACTGCTGCAGTCGTGACACGAGAGACAGGAGACAACAACACGTCACAGGTGTCCCAAAGGGCACCCTAGTCCCTATATAGAGCAGGTAAAAAGTAGTGCACTATATAGGGAATAGAGCTGTAGTATAAAGTAGTGCACTATATAGGGAATAGGGCTGTAGTATAAAGTAGTGCACTATATAGGGAATAGGGCTGTAGTATAAAGTAGTGCACTATATAGGGAATAGGGCTGTAGTATAAAGTAGTGCACTATATAGGGAATAGGGCTCTGGTATAAAGTAGTGCACTATATAGGGAATAGGGCTGTAGTATAAAGTCGTGCACTATATAGGGAATAGGGCTGTGGTATAAAGTAATGCACAATATAGGGAATAGGGTGCGATTTGGGACACCACATTCACTCTCTCATTTTCTGTTCTCTCTGTTCTTCACAACTCTACAATCAGCCTGTCTTCTGACCTCACTCTACAATCAGCCTGTCTTCTGACCTCACTCTACAATCAGCCTGTCTTCTCACCTCACTCTACAATCAGCCTGTCTCCTGACCTCACTCTACAATCAGCCTGTCTTCTGACCTCACTCTACAATCAGCCTGTCTTCTCACCTCCCTCTATAATCAGCCTGTCTTCTCACCTCCCTCTATAATCAGCCTGTCTTCTGACCTCCCTCTACAATCAGCCTGTCTTCTCACCTCACTCTACAATCAGCCTGTCTTCTCACCTCACTCTACAATCAGCCTGTCTTCTCACCTCACTCTACAATCAGCCTGTCTTCTCACTTCACTCTACAATCAGCCTGTCTTCTCACCTCACTCTACAATCAGCCTGTCTTCTCACCTCACTCTACAATCAGCCTGTCTTCTCACCTCACTCTACAATCAGCCTGTCTTCTCACCTCACTCTACAATCAGCCTGTCTTCTGACCTCACTCTACAATCAGCCTGTCTTCTGACCTCACTCTACAATCAGCCTGTCTTCTCACCTCACTCTACAATCAGCCTGTCTTCTCACCTCACTCTACAATCAGCCTGTCTTCTCACCTCACTCTACAATCAGCCTGTCTTCTCACCTCACTCTACAATCAGCCTGTCTTCTCACCTCACTCTACAATCAGCCTGTCTTCTCACCTCACTCTACAATCAGCCTGTCTTCTCACCTCACTCTACAATCAGCCTGTCTTCTCACCTCACTCTACAATCAGCCTGTCTTCTGACCTCACTCTACAATCAGCCTGTCTTCTGACCTCACTCTACAATCAGCCTGTCTTCTCACCTCACTCTATAATCAGCCTGTCTTCTCACCTCACTCTACAATCAGCCTGTCTTCTCACCTCACTCTACAATCAGCCTGTCTTCTCACCTCACTCTATAATCAGCCTGTCTTCTCACCTCACTCTACAATCAGCCTGTCTTCTCTCAATCAGCCTGTCTTCTCACCTCACTCTATAATCAGCCTGTCTTCTCACCTCACTATATAATCAGCCTGTGTTTATAAACATTTTATTTAACCTTAATTTAACTAGGCAAGTCAATTAAGAACAAATTATTATTTTACATTATGCCTACCCCGGCCAAACCCTCCCCTAACCCGGACGACACTGGGCCAATTGTGCGCCGCCCTATGGGACTCCGGATCACGGCCGGCTGTGATACAGCCCGGGATCGAACCAGGGTCTGTAGTGAAGCCTTAGACCGCTGCGCCACTCGGGAGCCCATGTCGTATGACTTCATTCTATAAATCAGCCTGTCTTAGGACTTCACAGGAACACCCAGAAAAGACCTAACGCCGGACGAGAAAATACCATCAGAGATATTACATTGTCTAGGGAGATTAAGATTAAGCCAGACTTAACCACATACATTACATCTGTTTTATTTTTATTTTCTATTTGTAGTTTTCAAGTAACTCTAGTTCCATCTAGTGGGGCAGCAGGGTAGCCTAGTGGTTAGAGTGTTGGACTAGTAACCAGCAGGTAGCCTAGTGGTTAGAGACAGGTAGCCTAGTGGTTAGAGTGTAGAGGCGGCAGGTAGCCTAGTGGTTAGAGTGTTGGACTAGTAACCAGCAGGTAGCCTAGTGGTTAGAGTGTTGGACTAGTAACCAGCAGGTAGCCTAGTGGTTAGAGTGTTGGACTAGTAACCAGCAGGTAGCCTAGTGGTTAGTGTGTTGGACTAGTAACCAGCAGGTAGCCTAGTGGTTAGAGACAGGTAGCCTAGTGGTTAGAGTGTAGAGGCGGCAGGTAGCCTAGTGGTTAGAGTGTTGGACTAGTAACCAGCAGGTAGCCTAGTGGTTAGAGTTTTGGACTAGTAACCAGCAGGTAGCCTAGTGGTTAGAGTGTTGGACTAGTAACCAGCAGGTAGCCTAGTGGTTAGTGTGTTGGACTAGTAACCAGCAGGTAGCCTAGTGGTTAGAGACAGGTAGCCTAGTGGTTAGAGTGTAGAGGCGGCAGGTAGCCTAGTGGTTAGAGTGTTGGACTAGTAACCAGCAGGTAGCCTAGTGGTTAGAGTGTTGGACTAGTAACCAGCAGGTAGCCTAGTGGTTAGAGTGTTGGACTAGTAACCAGCAGGTAGCCTAGTGGTTAGAGTGTTGGACTAGTAACCAGCAGGTAGCCTAGTGGTTAGAGTGTTGGACTAGTAACCAGCAGGTAGCCTAGTGGTTAGAGTGTTGGACTAGTAACCAGCAGGTAGCCTAGTGGTTAGAGTGTTGGACTAGTAACCAGCAGGTAGCCTAGTGGTTAGTGTGTTGGACTAGTAACCAGCAGGTTGCCTAGTGGTTAGAATGTTGGACTAGTAACCAGCAGGTAGCCTAGTGGTTAGAGCTTTGGACTAGTAACCAGCAGGTAGCCTAGTGGTTAGAGCGTTGGACTAGTAACCAGCAGGTAGCCTAGTGGTTAGAGCGTTGGACTAGTAACCAGCAGGTAGCCTAGTGGTTAGAGCTTGGGACTAGTAACCAGCAGGTAGCCTAGTGGTTAGAGCTTTGGACTAGTAACCAGCAGGTAGCCTAGTGGTTAGAGCTTTGGACTAGTAACCAGCAGGTAGCCTAGTGGTTAGAGCTTTGGACTAGTAACCAGCAGGTAGCCTAGTGGTTAGTGTGTTGGACTAGTAACCAGCAGGTAGCCTAGTGGTTAGAGCGTTGGACTAGTAACCAGCAGGTAGCCTAGTGGTTAGAGCTTTGGACTAGTAACCAGCAGGTAGCCTAGTGGTTAGTGTGTTGGACTAGTAACCAGCAGGTAGCCTAGTGGTTAGAGCGTTGGACTAGTAACCAGCAGGTAGCCTAGTGGTTAGAGCTTTGGACTAGTAACCAGCAGGTAGCCTAGTGGTTAGTGTGTTGGACTAGTAACCAGCAGGTAGCCTAGTGGTTAGAGTGTTGGACTAGTAACCAGCAGGTAGCCTAGTGGTTAGTGTGTTGGACTAGTAACCAGCAGGTAGCCTAGTGGTTAGAGACAGGTAGCCTAGTGGTTAGAGTGTAGAGGCGGCAGGTAGCCTAGTGGTTAGAGTGTTGGACTAGTAACCAGCAGGTAGCCTAGTGGTTAGAGTGTTGGACTAGTAACCAGCAGGTAGCCTAGTGGTTAGAGTGTTGGACTAGTAACCAGCAGGTAGCCTAGTGGTTAGAGTGTTGGACTAGTAACCAGCAGGTAGCCTAGTGGTTAGAGTGTTGGACTAGTAACCAGCAGGTAGCCTAGTGGTTAGAGTGTTGGACTAGTAACCAGCAGGTAGCCTAGTGGTTAGTGTGTTGGACTAGTAACCAGCAGGTAGCCTAGTGGTTAGTGTGTTGGACTAGTAACCAGCAGGTAGCCTAGTGGTTAGAGACAGGTAGCCTAGTGGTTAGAGTGTAGAGGCGGCAGGTAGCCTAGTGGTTAGAGTGTTGGACTAGTAACCAGCAGGTAGCCTAGTGGTTAGAGTGTTGGACTAGTAACCAGCAGGTAGCCTAGTGGTTAGAGTGTTGGACTAGTAACCAGCAGGTAGCCTAGTGGTTAGAGTGTTGGACTAGTAACCAGCAGGTAGCCTAGTGGTTAGTGTGTTGGACTAGTAACCAGCAGGTAGCCTAGTGGTTAGAGCTTTGGACAAGTAACCAGCAGGTAGCCTAGTGGTTAGAGCGTTGGACTAGTAACCAGCAGGTAGCCTAGTGGTTAGAGCTTTGGACTAGTAACCAGCAGGTAGCCTAGTGGTTAGAGCTTTGGACTAGTAACCAGCAGGTAGCCTAGTGGTTAGAGCTTTGGACTAGTAACCAGCAGGTAGCCTAGTGGTTAGAGCTTTGGACTAGTAACCAGCAGGTAGCCTAGTGGTTAGAGCTTTGGACTAGTAACCAGCAGGTATCCTAGTGGTTAGTGTGTTGGACTAGTAACCAGCAGGTAGCCTAGTGGTTAGAGCGTTGGACTAGTAACCAGCAGGTAGCAAAGTGGTTAGAGTGTTGGACTAGTAACCAGCAGGTAGCCTAGTGGTTAGAGTGTTGGACTAGTAACCAGCAGGTAGCCTAGTGGTTAGAGTGTTGGACTAGTAACCAGCAGGTAGCCTAGTGGTTAGAGTGTTGGACTAGTAACCAGCAGGTAGCCTAGTGGTTAGAGTGTTGGACTAGTAACCAGCAGGTAGCCTAGTGGTTAGAGTGTTGGACTAGTAACCAGCAGGTAGCCTAGTGGTTAGAGTGTTGGACTAGTAACCAGCAGGTAGCCTAGTGGTTAGTGTGTTGGACTAGTAACCAGCAGGTAGCCTAGTGGTTAGAGCGTTGGACTAGTAACCAGCAGGTAGCCTAGTGGTTAGAGACAGGTAGCCTAGTGGTTAGAGTGTAGAGGTGGCAGGTAGCCTAGTGGTTAGAGTGTTGGACTAGTAACCAGCAGGTAGCCTAGTGGTTAGAGTGTTGGACTAGTAACCAGCAGGTAGCCTAGTGGTTAGAGTGTTGGACTAGTAACCAGCAGGTAGCCTAGTGGTTAGAGTGTTGGACTAGTAACCAGCAGGTAGCCTAGTGGTTAGAGTGTTGGACTAGTAACCAGCAGGTAGCCTAGTGGTTAGTGTGTTGGACTAGTAACCAGCAGGTTGCCTAGTGGTTAGAGTGTTGGACTAGTAACCAGCAGGTTGCCTAGTGGTTAGAATGTTGGACTAGTAACCAGCAGGTAGCCTAGTGGTTAGAGCTTTGGACTAGTAACCAGCAGGTAGCCTAGTGGTTAGAGCGTTGGACTAGTAACCAGCAGGTAGCCTAGTGGTTAGAGCGTTGGACTAGTAACCAGCAGGTAGCCTAGTGGTTAGAGCTTTGGACTAGTAACCAGCAGGTAGCCTAGTGGTTAGAGCTTTGGACTAGTAACCAGCAGGTAGCCTAGTGGTTAGAGCTTTGGACTAGTAACCAGCAGGTATCCTAGTGGTTAGAGCTTTGGACTAGTAACCAGCAGGTATCCTAGTGGTTAGTGTGTTGGACTAGTAACCAGCAGGTAGCCTAGTGGTTAGAGCGTTGGACTAGTAACCAGCAGGTAGCCTAGTGGTTAGAGCTTTGGACTAGTAACCAGCAGGTAGCCTAGTGGTTAGAGCTTTGGACTAGTAACCAGCAGGTAGCCTAGTGGTTAGAGTGTTGGACTAGTAACCAGCAGGTAGCCTAGTGGTTAGAGTGTTGGACTAGTAACCAGCAGGTATCCTAGTGGTTAGTGTGTTGGACTAGTAACCAGCAGGTAGCCTAGTGGTTAGAGCGTTGGACTAGTAATCAGCAGGTAGCCTAGTGGTTAGAGCTTTGGACTAGTAACCAGCAGGTAGCCTAGTGGTTAGTGTGTTGGACTAGTAACCAGCAGGTAGCCTAGTGGTTAGAGCGTTGGACTAGTAACCAGCAGGTAGCCTAGTGGTTAGAGTGTTGGACTAGTAACCAGCAGGTATACTAGTGGTTAGTGAGTTGGACTATTAACCAGCAGGTAGCCTAGTGGTTAGAGCGTTGGACTAGTAACCAGCAGGTAGCCTAGTGGTTAGAGCGTTGGACTAGTAACCAGCAGGTAGCCTAGTGGTTAGAGCTTTGGACTAGTAACCAGCAGGTAGCCTAGTGGTTAGAGCTTTGGACTAGTAACCAGCAGGTAGCCTAGTGGTTAGAGCGTTGGACTAGTAACCAGCAGGTAGCCTAGTGGTTAGAGCGTTGGACTAGTAACCAGCAGGTAGCCTAGTGGTTAGAGTGTTGGACTAGTAACCAGCAGGTAGCCTAGTGGTTAGAGTGTTGGACTAGTAACCAGCAGGTATCCTAGTGGTTAGTGTGTTGGACTAGTAACCAGCAGGTAGCCTAGTGGTTAGAGCGTTGGACTAGTAACCAGCAGGTAGCCTAGTGGTTAGAGCGTTGGACTAGTAACCAGCAGGTAGCCTAGTGGTTAGTGTTTTGGACTAGTAACCAGCAGGTAGCCTAGTGGTTAGAGCGTTGGACTAGTAACCAGCAGGTAGCCTAGTGGTTAGAGCTTTGGACTAGTAACCGGAAGGTTGCAAGATCGAATCCCCGAGCTGACAAGGTTCTGTCGTTCTGCCCCCTGAACAAGGCAGTTAACCCGCTGTTCCCCGGTAGACCTTCATTGTAAAATAAATAACTGACTTGCCAAGTTAAATAAAAGGTAAAATCATTATTATTATTATTATTATTGTTTTAAAAATGTAATCTCCTCTAATGATGTATAAAACTCACTCTGGTTACTGGTAGTTTGACGATGTGCGACCTGTTACTGCATATTACCCTAGAGAGAAAAACAAAACGGGTTACATTAGACATTAACAGTTTGCAATACAATACCTCCAATACCTCCTGCTACTGCTAGATTGACCTGTTGTTACATACTTAAACTGTCATTCACACGTTCTCTTCTGTTGAATGTATGAATCCACTGTCTCATGTCCTGGTCTAACTGTACATTCAATATGACAGTCAATGTCTCTGACTACTGATTGAATTGCAGGCTGACAATGGCCTAACAGCCGGAAACATTGGTTTTGCTCCTTTTGCCTCTTGAAATGAATAAATAACATAAAACAATTTGGAAAGCTTTTTTTGATTTTGGGACTCGTGACACAAAAAAAGGAAAAAAATGGATTTATTGGGGAAATCAAGTAAAGGGTTTCTTACCATGGCAGTAAGGGGGTTTCTTACCATGGCAGTAAGGGGTTTCTTACCATGGCAGTAAGGGGGTTTCTTACCATGGCAGTAAGGGGGTTTCTTACCATGGCAGTAAGGGGTTTACTTACCATGGCAGTAAGGGGGTTACTTACCATGGCAATAAGGGGGTTTCTTACCATGGCAGTAAAGGGTTTCTTACCATGGCAGTAAAGGGTTTCTTACCATGGCAGTAAGGGGTTTCTTATCATTGCAGTAAAGGGTTCTCTTACCATGGCAGTAAGGGTCTCTTACCATGGCAGTAAGGGTCTCTTACCATGGCAGTAAGGGTCTCTTACCATGGCAGTAAGGGGTCTCTTACCATGGCAGTAAGGGGTTTACTTACCATGGCAGTAAAGGGTATCTTACCATGGCAGTAAAGGGTCTCTTACCATGGCAGTAAAGGGGTTTCTTACCATGTCAGTAAAGGGGTTTCTTACCATGGCAGTGAAGGGTCTCTTACCATGGCAGTAAGGGGTCTCTTACCATGGCAGTAAAGGGTTCTCTTACCATGGCAGTAAGGGGTCTCTTACCATGGCAGTAAGGGGTCTCTTACCATGGCAGTAAGGGGTCTCTTACCATGGCAGTAAGGGGTCTCTTACCATGGCAGTAAGGGGGTTACTTACCATGGCAGTAAGGGGTCTCTTACCATGGCGGTAAAGGGTCTCATACCATGGCAGTAAAGGGGTTTCTTACCATGGCAGTAAGGGTCTCTTACCATGTCAGTAAAGGGTTTCTTACCATGGCAGTAAAGGGGTTTCTTACCATGTCAGTAAAGGGGTTTCTTACCATGGCAGTAAGGGGTTTCTTACCATGGCAGTAAGGGGTCTCTTACCATGGCAGTAAGGGGTTTCTTACCATGGCAGTAAGGGGTTTCTTACCATGGCAGTAAGGGGTCTCTTACCATGTCAGTAAGGGGTGAGCTAAAGGATCATGCTTGTCCATCTGCCTCTTAATCTCCAGGTAAGGTGCCTGTAGAGAAACAACCTTGATTTAACACCACTGGCTCAATGGGTACAACGGGACAGCACACACACACACACACTAACACACTAACACACACACACAGGGGAGACATAGGAGGGGATGAGAGACATGACGAATTAGGTCCTAAACACGATGAAGAGGTAAGGGTCAAGGGTTAGGGTTAGTTACCTGGGACATTTCTCTGATAGAGCTAAGGGTCAAGGGTTAGGGTTAGTTACCTGGGACATTTCTCTGATAGAGCTAAGGGTCAAGGGTTAGGGTTAGTTACCTGGGACATTTCTCTGATAGAGCTAAGGGTCAAAGGTTAGGGTTAGTTACCTGGGACATTTCTCTGATAGAGCTAAGGGTCAAGGGTTAGTTACCTTGGACATTTCTCTGATAGACGTAAGGGTCAAGGGTTAGGGTTAGTTACCTGGGACATTTCTCTGATAGAGCTACAGGTCAAGGGTTAGGGTTAGTTACCTGGGACATTTCTCTGATAGAGGTGAGACTGTCAAGGGCTCTCATCACTCGGTCATAGTCCTTTTTCTGAAATGAACCACAAGCATCATGGATCACAGGCAGTATGAACCACTTCAGAAAAGGACACAGTGAAACTCAGCAAGGATCTACCAACAACAACTAAAGTCCTCTGCATATTCAACTAAATGGTCTCTATATGGATTAGTCTTATAAATCTTATATTTTTTGTGGGAGGGGGGTGGATTTATTGCGGGAATTCATCATGCTGATAAAAGCTATATCCTGGGGTTGAAGGCCTAAGGCTGTTAGTAGGTTCAGGGTTAGTAAACCATACCCGGGGGTTGAAGGCCTAAGGCTGTTAGTAGGTTCAGGGTTAGTAAACCATACCCGGGGGTTGAAGGCCTAAGGCTGTTAGTAGGTTCAGGGTTAGTAAACCATACCCGGGGGTTGAAGGCCTAAGGCTGTTAGTAGGTTTAGGGTTAGTAAACCATACCCGGGGGTTGAAGGCCTAAGGCTGTTAGTAGGTTCAGGGTTAGTAAACCATACCCGGGGGTTGAAGGCCTAAGGCTGTTAGTAGGTTCAGGGTTAGTAAACCATACCCGGGGGTTGAAGGCCTAAGGCTGTTAGTAGGTTCAGGGTTAATAACCATACCCGGGGGTTGAAGACCTAAGGCTGTTAGTAGGTTCAGGGTTAGTAAACCATACCCGGGGGTTGAAGGCCTAAGGCTGTTAGTAGGTTCAGGGTTAGTAAACCATACCCGGGGGTTGAAGGTCTAAGGCTGTTAGTAGGTTCAGGGTTAGTAAACCATACCCGGGGGTTGAAGGCCTAAGGCTGTTAGTAGGTTCAGGGTTAATAACCATACCCGGGGGTTGAAGGCCTAAGGCTGTTAGTAGGTTCAGGGTTAGTACACCATACCCGGGGGTTGAAGGCCAGTGCCTGGGAGTCACATGGATCCACCACAGAGGGATATGGCTCAAAGATGACCACTTTCCTGGGAGACTCTAGAGCAGACCTACACATGGACACCAACAGGTCCACCACCTAGGAAACAGAGACGGACACTTAGCCAGCTGTGTGTGTGTGTGTGTGTGTGTGTGTGTGTGTGTGTGTGTGTGTCTCGTGTGTGTGCGCGCATACCTGAGCCCCTGTGGCGATCTCGTCGGCTGCCTCGTTCATCACCCCCAGTGTTTGAAAGGCAAACACACACAGTTCCCGCTCACACACGGTGGGCTGGACACACCACATAGGATCATTCAGATAGATCTCTTGTTTAGCGTTATAGCACATTTTCTCCCTCTAACTCATATATATAGATAGTAATGGGTGTGCTGCTTGTTAGCAAGTAGGTTGTTTTGGGTTAAATGAGTCAGAAACAGCCACAGTCAGTCTACCACAAGTACTACTGGTATACAAAGCCCTGACCTACAGTCGTATCATTAGGACTCAGGACAGTGATCTATAGTCATATCATTAGGACTCAGGACAGTGATCTATAGTCATATCATTAGGACTCAGGACAGTGACCTATAGTCATATCATTAGGACAGTGATCTATAGTTGTATCATTAGGACTCAGGACAGTGATCTATAGTTGTATCATTAGGACTCAGGACAGTGATCTATAGTCATATCATTAGGACTCAGGACAGTGACCTATAGTCATATCATTAGGACTCAGGACAGTGACCTATAGTCATATCATTAGGACTCAGGACAGTGACCTATAGTTGTATCATTAGGACTCAGGACAGTGACCTATAGTCATATCATTAGGACTCAGGACAGTGACCTATAGTCGTACATTAGGACTAAGTACTTCTCTGGTTGGTGCCAAAATCACATCATGCTTTAAAACAGGAGTGGGCAACTCCAGTCCTCCAGGGTCTGATTGGTGTCACTCTCTTGTTCTCCATCCCTGACAAACACAGCTGATTAATCAAATTGCATTCTAAACTGAAGATCGTGATTAGGTGATTATTGGAGTCAGGTGTGTTAGCTGGGACTGGTGTCAAAACTGTGACACCAAATCAGGCTCCCGAGGACTGGGGTTGCCCATCCCTGCTTTATTAAAACCTTACGGGGGGGGGGGGGGGTCTGGTTACATTTAGCTGTATGGGCTGAACTGAATATAGCTCTGTTTTTTTCTTCTCTCTTCTTGTACTGTGTGTTAGTATGTGTGTACAGTACTCACTCGGAGCATGGGTCCGTTCCTGAACACATGTGGTTCGTCACACACCACACAGAACTCGTTCAGGACCGGAATCCTCTGCTCAGCATATTCCATGGTCTGAAGACAGAAGACATGATTAGAGGACATGAATAAATGCTCAAATAGATTTTATAACACGCGTCAACTCATTCTACATGTACACATTGGCTTGAAGTAAACGTTTGCAAAACATATTATTGATAGAAGAAGAGCTCAGGTGAAATTCAGGGAGCATTTACCTGGACGAGGAAACCTCTGTCTTTTATTGGTATGGACTTGGCTCCATTGTTTGGCTGTAAAGGAAGAGAGGGAAGTTTGTTACCTGCCTGTGATCCAAAAAAGGTCAACAATCCCTGTTTCTAATGACAAATCAAGATCAACCAATCATGAGAGGATGCCTTTCGGATCAACCAATCACCAGCAGCCTTACTGACCGGCGTTTGGGTGGCGAGCGAGGGGGCGAGGATCCCGATGAGCCCTGAGGTAAGAGAGAGCCGCCTCCCCTCGGACAGAGACACAGAGTCCTTGAAGATGTCCGCTGCTTTGCCCATCTTGCTACTGCTGGAGTAGGACCTACAGTAACATGGAGGCATTGATGAGGCAGTAGGACCTGAGGTAACATGGAGGCATTGATGAGGTAGTAGGACCTGCAGTAACATGGAGGCATTGATGAGGCAGTAGGACCTGCAGTAACAGAGGCATTGATGAGGCAGTAGGACCTGAGGTAACATGGAGGCATTGATGAGGTAGTAGGACCTGAGGTAACACGGCATTGATGAGGCAGTAGGACCTGAGGTAACATGGAGGCATTGATGAGGTAGTAGGACCTGCAGTAACATGGAGGCATTGATGAGGTAGTAGGACCTGAGGTAACACAGCATTGATGAGGCAGTAGGACCTGAGGTAACATGGAGGCATTGATGAGGCAGTAGGACCTGCAGTAACATGGAGGCATTGATGAGGCAGTAGGACCTGCAGTAACATGGAGGCATTGATGAGGCAGTAGAACCTGCAGTAATATGCATTGATGAGGCAGTAGGACCTGCAGTAACATGGAGGCATTGATGAGGCAGTAGGACCTGCAGTAACATGGAGGCATTGATGAGGTAGTAGGACCTGAGGTAACATGGAGGCATTGATGAGGCAGTAGGACCTGCAGTAACATGGAGGCATTGATGAGGCAATAGGACCTACAGTAACAAGGAGGCATTAATGAGGCAGTAGGACCTGCAGTAACATGGAGGCATTGATGAGGTAGTAGGACCTGAGGTAACATGGAGGCATTGATGAGGCAGTAGGACCTGCAGTAACATGGAGGCATTGATGAGGTAGTAGGACCTGAGGTAACATGGAGGCATTGATGAGGCAGTAGGACCTGCAGTAACATGGAGGCATTGATGAGGTAGTAGGACCTGAGGTAACATGGAGGCATTGATGAGGCTGTAGGACCTGAGGTAACATGGAGGCAGTAGGACCTGCAGTAACATGGAAGCATTGATGAGGTAGTAGGACCTGCGGTAACATGGAGGCATTGATGAGGCAGTAGGACCTGCAGTAACATGTATTGATGAGGCTGTAGGACCTGAGGTAACATGGAGGCATTGATGAGGCAGTAGGACCTGCAGTAACAAGGAGGCATTGATGAGGTAGTAGGACCTGAGGTAACATGGAGGCATTGATGAGGCTGTAGGACCTGAGGTAACATGCATTGATGAGGCAGTAGGACCTGAGGTAACATGGAGGCATTGATGAGGTAGTAGGACCTGAGGTAACATGGAGGCATTGATGAGGCAGTAGGACCTGAGGTAACATAGAGGCATTGATGAGGCAGTAGGACCTGCAGTAACATGCATTGATGAGGCAGTAGGACCTGCAACCACATGCATTCATGAGGCAGTAGGACCTGAGGTAACAGAGGCATTGATGAGGCAGTAGGACCTGCAACCACATGCATTCATGAGGCAGTAGGACCTGAGGTAACAGAGGCATTGATGAGGCAGTAGGACCTGCAGTAACATGGAGGCATTGATGAGGTAGTAGGACCTAAGGTAACACGGCATTGATGAGGCAGTAGGACCTGAGGTAACATGGAGGCATTGATGAGGCAGTAGGACCTGCAGTAACATGGAGGCATTGATGAGGCAGTAGGACCTGCAGTAACATGGAGGCATTGATGAGGCAGTAGAACCTGCAGTAATATGCATTGATGAGGCAGTAGGACCTACAGTAACATGGAGGCATTGATGAGGTAGTAGGACCTGAGGTAACATGGAGGCATTGATGAGGCAGTAGGACCTGCAGTAACATGGAGGCATTGATGAGGTAGTAGGACCTGAGGTAACATGGAGGCATTGATGAGGCAGTAGGACCTGCAGTAACATGGAGGCATTGATGAGGCTGTAGGACCTGAGGTAACATGGAGGCATTGATGAGGCAGTAGGACCTACAGTAACATGGAGGCATTGATGAGGCAGTAGGACCTGAGGTAACATGGAGGCATTGATGAGGCAGTAGGACCTGCAGTAACATGGAGGCATTGATGAGGTAGTAGGACCTGAGGTAACATGGAGGCATTGATGAGGCAGTAGGACCTGCAGTAACATGCAGGCATTGATGAGGTAGTAGGACCTGAGGTAACATGGAGGCATTGATGAGGCTGTAGGACCTGAGGTAACATGGAGGCATTGATGAGGCAGTAGGACCTGCAGTAACATGGAGGCATTGATGAGGTAGTAGGACCTGAGGTAACATGGAGGCATTGATGAGGCAGTAGGACCTGCAGTAACATGTATTGATGAGGCTGTAGGACCTGAGGTAACATGGAGGCATTGATGAGGCAGTAGGACCTACAGTAACATGGAGGAATTGATGAGGCAGTAGGACTTGAGGTAACATGGAGGCATTGATGAGGCAGTAGGACCTGAGGTAACATGGAGGCATTGATGAGGCAGTAGGACCTGCAGTAACATGCATTGATGAGGCAGTAGGACCTGAGGTAACATGGAGGCATTGATGAGGTAGTAGGACCTGAGGTAACATGGAGGCATTGATGAGGCAGTAGGACCTGAGGTAACATAGAGGCATTGATGAGGCAGTAGGACCTGCAGTAACATGCATTGATGAGGATAGGACCTGAGGTAACATGGAGGCATTGATGAGGTAGTAGGACCTGCAGTAACATGGAGGCATTGATGAGGTAGTAGGACCTGAGGTAAGACAGCATTGATGAGGCAGTAGGACCTGAGGTAACATGGAGGCATTGATGAGGCAGTAGGACCTGCAGTAACATGGAGGCATTGATGAGGCAGAAGGACCTGCAGTAACATGGAGGCATTGATGAGGCAGTAGAACCTGCAGTAATATGCATTGATGAGGCAGTAGGACCTGCAGTAACATGGAGGCATTGATGAGGCAGTAGGACCTGCAGTAACATGGAGGCATTGATGAGGTAGTAGGACCTGAGGTAACATGGAGGCATTGATGAGGCAGTAGGACCTGCAGTAACATGGAGGCATTGATGAGGCAATAGGACCTACAGTAACAAGGAGGCATTAATGAGGCAGTAGGACCTGCAGTAACATGGAGGCATTGATGAGGTAGTAGGACCTGAGGTAACATGGAGGCATTGATGAGGCAGTAGGACCTGCAGTAACATGGAGGCATTGATGAGGTAGTAGGACCTGAGGTAACATGGAGGCATTGATGAGGCAGTAGGACCTGCAGTAACATGGAGGCATTGATGAGGTAGTAGGACCTGAGGTAACATGGAGGCATTGATGAGGCTGTAGGACCTGAGGTAACATGGAGGCATTGATGAGGCAGTAGGACCTGCAGTAACATGGAGGCATTGATGAGGTAGTAGGACCTGCGGTAACATGGAGGCATTGATGAGGCAGTAGGACCTGCAGTAACATGTATTGATGAGGCTGTAGGACCTGAGGTAACATGGAGGCATTGATGAGGCAATAGGACCTGCAGTAACAAGGAGGCATTAATGAGGCAGTAGGACCTGCAGTAACATGGAGGCATTGATGAGGTAGTAGGACCTGAGGTAACATGGAGGCATTGATGAGGCAGTAGGACCTGCAGTAACATGGAGGCATTGATGAGGTAGTAGGACCTGAGGTAACATGGAGGCATTGATGAGGCAGTAGGACCTGCAGTAACATGCAGGCATTGATGAGGTAGTAGGACCTGAGGTAACATGGAGGCATTGATGAGGCTGTAGGACC
>NW_027260089.1:0-17086 GCF_045791955.1 Oncorhynchus clarkii lewisi
ACCAGAGAGAATAAAGTAGACGGCACGCGTCAAAATGATTGATTGATGACCTTACGTCATGCTGACCTGTGCGTGTCTCCGAATATGTGCCCCCTCCCCGTCCCCCCTGTTCCTGTGGTCACGTGTTAGGTTGTGTAATTTCAGATCTATATGTCATCCTTTGAAGTAGTCCTGTTGATGGATGTCTAGGGGCCTGGTTGAACTGGGGGGTTGTTGTGTTTGAACCTTTGGACCGGGTATGACCCCCAGTTTTATTGCCCTTATGGTTGTTATCTATGGAGCAGGAATGTGTGTCTGTGTGTGTGTGTGTGTGTGTGTGTGTGTGTTAGAAACAAGGTCCCTTGGCATTGTGTCCATTTCAGGCTTTAAACAACAATTAAACAGCCATCTAAATAATGTTTCTCAGCCTAGTTTCCTATTTAGTTATCTTTATATGTACAGGCACAGAGCTTCCAGATGGCTCCAGCCTAAGGATTTTCAGTGCATGTACACCTGGGGAGATTAGAACCCCAAAGAAAAGATCCTAAAGGTAATTTCAGGTTTATCATGACAGCCACTTTATGAAAGGCCTTTACTTATGGCTAAACAGCTTCTGCACAGCTTATTAATTAAGGCTGTGGGATGTAATGAGGTGTTTCTAGGAGGGCTTAAACAAATCTACAGTGAAACAAACATGTACACTTTACACACATATTTATTGATTTTAAAAATACCACAGTAACATGACAGAATTTGTGCAAATGCAACGAAATCGGCTAGGGGATATTAAATGTACAACAGTAGTATTCTGTAACAAGCAATACGTGTTAAACATGTGGCACATGCAATCATGACAGCCTCTTTATGAAAGGCCTTTTGTCACACCCTGGTCAAAGTATTTTGTGTTTATCTTTATTTATTTGGTCAGGCCAGGGTGTGGCATGGGTTTTTGTATGTGGTGTGTATGTATGGGGATTGTAGCTAGTGGGGTGTTCTAGTTAAGTCTATGGCTGTCTGAAGTGGTTCTCAATCAGAGGCAGGTGTTTATCGTTGTCTCTGATTGGGAACCATATTTAGGCAGCCATATTCTTTGAGTTTGTCGTGGGTGATTGTCCTTAGTGTTAGTTTGCACCAGTTTAGGCTGTTTCGGTTTTCATTACGTTTATTATTTTGTAGTGTTTGTATTTTGATTCGTGTTTTACGTTTGTTTAATAAACATGGATCGCAATCTACACGCCGCATTTTGGTCCGACTCTCCTTCGCATCAAGAAAACCGTTACAGAATCACCCACCACAAAGGGACCAAGCAGCGTGTCAACAGGCAAGAACAGCCCAAAGTGGAGTACAGTATGGACTATACTTCTTGGGAGGAGATAGACAGGTGGGCGGTCGACCCAGGGAGAGTGCCGGAGCCCGCCTGGGATTCGATGGAGCAGTGCGCGGAAGGATATAGGAGAATGGAGTTTGCGAAGCAAGCAAGGCGGCGCGGACGGAGGCCCCATAGTCAGCCCCAAAAATTTCTTGGGGGGGGGCTCAGGGAGAGTGTGGCAGAGTCAGGAGCCAGACCTGAGCCAACTCTCCCTGTTTATCGTGAGGAGCCAAGGAGGAGACCAGAGCCGGTGTTGGAGGTGAGCGAAACAGAGACTGTGAAGGAGTTAATGGGGAAATTGGAGGAGAGAGAAATGAGGGAGTTGCTGTGTTGGTGTTTTAAACATGGAATTCGCCCGACGGAGCGTGTCGGGGATTTGATGGCACCTGGGTCAGCGCTCCATACTCGTCCTGAGGTGCGTGTTAGTCGGCTGGTGAAGATGGTGCCAGTCTCACGTACCAGGCCTCCTGTGCACCTCCCTAGCCTTGCACGTCCTGTGCCAGCACCGCTCTCAAGATCTCCAGTACGCCTTCACGGTCTAACCCATCCTGTGCCACCTCCACACCCCAGCCCTCCGGTAGCAGCTCCCCGCACCAGGCTTCCTGTGCGTGTCCTCGGCCCAGTACCACCAGTGCCAGCACCACGCATCAGGCCTACAGTGCGCCTCGCCTGTCCAGCGCTGTCGGAGCCCTCCTCCTCTCCAGCGCTGTCGGAGTCTCCCGCCTGTTTAGCGCTGTCAGAGCTTTCCGCCTCTACAGCGCTGCCGGAGTCTCCCGCCTGTTCAGAACTGCCAGCTAGCATAGAGCTGCCAGTTAGCATAGAGCTGCCAGTTAGCATAGAACTGCCAGTTAGCATAGAGCTGCCAGTCTGCATAGAGCTGCCAGTTAGCATAGAGCTGCCAGTCTGCAAGGAGCTGCCAGTCTGCAAGGAGCTGCCAGTCTGCAAGGAGCCGCCAGAGCTGCCTGTCTGCAGGATGCCGCCAAAGCTGCCAGTCTGCAAGGAGCCGCCAGAGCTGCCAGTCTGCAAGGAGCCGCCAGAGCTGCCAGTCTGCAAGGAGCCGCCAGAGCTGCCAGTCTGCAAGGAGCCGCCAGAGCCGCCAGTTAGCATGGAGCAGCCAGGGCCGCCAGTCAGCATGGAGCAGCCAGGGCCGCCAGTCAGCATGGAGCAGCCAGGGCCGCCAGTCAGCATGGAGCAGCCAGTCAGCATGGAGCAGCCAGTCAGCATGGAGCAGCCAGAGCAGCCAGTCAGCATGGAGCAGCCAGAGCTGCCAGTCAGCATGGAGCAGCCAGTCAGCATGGAGCAGCCAGAGCTGCCAGTCAGCATGGAGCTTCCAGTCAGCATGGAGCAGCCAGAGCTGCCAGTCAGCATGGAGCAGCCAGAGCTGTCAGTCAGCATGGAGCAGCCAGTCAGCATGGAGCAGCCAGAGCTGCCAGTCGACCAGACTCTTCCAGATCTGCCAGTCGACCAGACTCTTCCAGATCTGCCAGTCGACCAGACTCTTCCAGATCTGCCAGTCGACCAGACTCTTCCAGATCTGCCAGTCGACCAGACTCTTCCAGATCTGCCAGTCGACCAGACTCTTCCAGATCTGCCAGTCGACCAGACTCTTCCAGATCTGCCAGTCGACCAGACTCTTCCAGATCTGCCAGTCGACCAGGATCTTCCAGATCTGCCAGTCGACCAGGATCTTCCAGATCTGCCAGTCGACCAGGATCTGCCAGTCAGCCAGGATCTGCCGAAACCACCAGCCAGCCAGGATCTGGTAGATTCATCAACCTGCCTGAGCTTCCTCTCACTCCTGAGCTTCCTCTCACTCCTGAGCTTCCTCTCACTCCTGAGCTTCCCCTCAGTCCCGAGCTGCCTCAGTCCCGAGCTGCCCCTCAGTCCCAATCTGCTCCTCAGTCCAGTGGGGTTCTGGGTGAGGACTACTAGGCCATGGTTGGCGGCGAGGGTGGACTATCCAGGGACGCGAGGAGAAGGGGCTAAGACATTGATTGAGTGGGGTCCACGTCCCGCGCCGGAGCCGCCACCATGGACAGACGCCCACCCGGACCCTCCCTATTGTTTTGAGGTGCGTTCGGGAGTCCGCACCTTAGGGGGGGGGTTCTGTCACACCCTGGTCAAAGTATTTTGTGTTTATCTTTATTTATTTGGTCAGGCCAGGGTGTGGCATGGGTTTTTGTATGTGGTGTGTATGTATGGGGATTGTAGCTAGTGGGGTGTTCTAGTTAAGTCTATGGCTGTCTGAAGTGGTTCTCAATCAGAGGCAGGTGTTTATCGTTGTCTCTGATTGGGAACCATATTTAGGCAGCCATATTCTTTGAGTTTGTCGTGGGTGATTGTCCTTAGTGTTAGTTTGCACCAGTTTAGGCTGTTTCGGTTTTCATTACGTTTATTATTTTGTAGTGTTTGTATTTTGATTCGTGTTTTACGTTTGTTTAATAAACATGGATCGCAATCTACACGCCGCATTTTGGTCCGACTCTCCTTCGCATCAAGAAAACCGTTACACCTTTAATTAGGTGTTTCTAGGAGGGCTTAAACAAATCTACAGTGAAACAAACATATACACTTTACACACATATTTACTGACATGTAAAAAGACCACAGTAACATGACCGAATTTGTGCAAATGCGACGAAATCTGCTAGTGGATATTAAATGTACAACAGTAGTATTAGGTAACAAGCAACACGTGTTAAACATGTGGCACAGGCAATCATGACAGCCTCTTTATGAAAGGCCTTTAACTATGGCTAAACAGTTTTCTACACATCTTATTCATTAATGATGTGGGCATACCCAGGATTTACAGGCAGGAACGGTTGATCTACACATGGAGGGAAAACTTACGGAGTTTTGATGGAGCGGACAAGCGTCTTTGAGTTGATGAATTTGAAACGGATAATGGTCGTGGCTAACCGGACCATCTATCTGTAAGAAATAGTAAACATTTTGGAATTATAACATGTGTTAAAATGTATGTACTAAATATTATGAATTAAAGCACTGGTTTTAAAAATGTATCTCACGCTTTAACGATAGGGGAAGAGGTCATTTCATATTTCGGCCAACACATCAAGAGCTAACAGGGTTGAGTGGGGATTCATAGTACAACAGGAGGCTTCGGTAACCTGCAATACGTGTTAAATATGTTTTACATACATCCACGACTGAATGGTTTCACAAACTACATTTAAAGGTTTTGTCAGAAAGCTGTAACAGGCCTCATTCACCAGTCTAGAGATGAACCTAGAGACACCAAAAACATCGCCGCTTAGAGCAGCTTGGAGATTATTAGCCATGTAAGTGGGGAGCAAAAGAGTGGATTTAACCAACTCTGTACAAACCCCGACACGTGGTATGATAACTCTGACGCGTACGTCTAATGATTATTGTAGATGTTTACAACTGAGGGAGTTGACAGTAGGTCAATGAGATGTATAAAGGCAAATTTACATAACGGACCTCAAAGACCAACAGCCTACTTAATAATATAGAATGCAGGGGTGTGTACTGAACATGTAACCATTATAAAACACACAACAACAAAAAAAATGTCTCGAAACACCCCCTAGTTAGGGACAGAACGCGGAGCATATACTTTAACACTATGTTACCACAGCTTTAGCGCAAACCCACAGCCCCGAATATTTAGCTGCCAGGACAGATTAAAAAAGAGATGTGAATAAGTGAAACCCTCCTAATAGATATTTCTGAAGGCTACTGGACATAGGTGATTGGGAAGCGACTGTTAGACGTAGATTCTCAGAAGCAATTTATAGAATTTCCTACAATGGTATGTTATAAAGTTTGTAATAATGTACAACTGTAGGCCTCCAATGTTTTTACATAAAAACACTAAATGATGCATGTTTAAATAATAGTACAATTTGTTAATTAATTCTAACATGTCTTTAAAAAGTTAGTACTATATATTTTGGTATTAAATCAATGGTTTTAAAAAAGTATCTCACCCTTTAACGATAGGAAAATGTCCTTTCCCGACATCACCCCGGTCTGTCACGAAGAAAAAGACACGGAAAATCGGGGTGCGTGCATGAGTGTGCGTGTGACGGAGCAGCGGGTTGTGTGTGTGTGTGTGTGTGTGTGTGTGTGTGTGTGTGCGTTTCAAAAACAAAGGGTGTGTGTGTGTTCAACAGGGGCCCAAGCATGTAGCCCCATTCTATCTGTAGAGAATCGTTTGAAACCAAGGTGTGCACTATCATGCATAAGGCATGTCGAGATATCCGCCGACCACCCGGGGTTAAACATTGATATCTCTAAGCAGAGCCCGGTGCCCCCCACCCCGGTTGTAGACAGAATGTCTCGACATCCCCTCCTGTTGTTTGACTTCACAGCCATTGTTCTCTAACCAAATATACAGGGTGTTGCATACAGGATATCTCCCGAAACAATCCCACCACGGCCCTGCAAACTCATTCCGTACTTTCGCGAGTTAGGGACAGAACGTGGAGCATATACTTTAACACTATGTTACCACAGCTTTAGCGCAAACACACAGGCCCGAATATTTAGCTGCCAGGACAGATTAAAAAAGAGATGTGAATAAGTGAATCCCTCCTAATATATATTTCTGAAGGCTACTGGACATAAGTGATTGGGAAGCGACTGTTAGACGTGGATTCTCAGAAGCAAACTGCGCCCTGTCCTTTACGTAGCCCTTCACGATCACACAATTTTAGGCGTAAGTCCAAATAATCACATACCCAAGAATATTTATGTAGAAAAGGCCCATGGAGTTGGTGGAATAATACTTTAATTCATGTCCATTTACTCAGCTGGGCCAGGGGCGTTTAATTAGGTCAGGTGGAAATGTCCGACAGATCTCAACTCCATAAAAGGAGGAAATTGCCATCGCCTGATCTCGCTGCTTTCTCTTCCTTAACTCCATCTGATCCAGAAGTTCTGTGCGTCCATGAATCCACGTAAGGCCACCGACTCTGTTACCTTTCATCTGAACTATCTGTTGCGATCCGGAGATGGGCCATCAGTTACTGTTTATAGTTATTACCGCGGAGCGCGGCTTGGAGCGCAGCTTCAAACATATTGTCTAATGTGACTTGTCAATGATCACGGCCCTACGGATCCTCATAGGCCAATTATGCAATCGATATGGTTCATGTGTATTGAAATTAATTATATGGACACATGAAGACAATTGAAAGAGTGAAATGAGAAACGTCATTGTTTGCTAACTGATTGACTTTGATAATGGGGATTATAGATTGTATTGTATTCACTGTTTGTATTCTTTCATGATTTATGATAAATAGTTACGAGCCTAAATGACTCGCGGATGATTACTATTGACTTCTTAATGAACTGGACTGTTGAATTCCCTAAATTATGTTAATAATGAATGATATGATTTGATCTTTGATTATGAATTTGATTGGATACATGTTATTTGTTTCCTTTGTGATGCAGCACAGACTACTCAGTAAATATACCACTTTATGGTTAAAGGAATTCCTGCCTCGGTCTCATCCATTCCTCTGTCACGTGACCACCTGTTCACCTTCACTGTCAGTCATCCTACCTGTCCAGCTACCCACACAGATTACACTAATCTTTCAATTTATATATTAAAAAAAGAAAAGTGTGCACTCTGAACGACTTCGAAAGACACCAGGCAGCAGTCCCAGGACAGATAACATAGTCTGTGAAGCCCTCCTAATGGATATTTCTGGAGGTAAGTGAAAAATATATTTTAAGTTTTGTTTGAATATTATCGTGTTATTATTGTAATATTAAACACGAGTTATTTGTGTTTTAAACAGGGGGACAACGATTTTATTTTGATTATTATTATTTAATTTTTTTTATTTTATTTTTTAGGTATGATGGACAACTGACACAACGGGTGACATGGATGCATTAGGGACTGAACGACACCGGAGGAACCGATGAAACAGACAGTATTCTGTCTTTTTGTATGAAAGGTTTTCCAAACACTCCAAGAACAGAGAATTTAAACGTCCCGCCAACTCCCCCGGGAACCTCAACCCACTCGCGCTACACATTCCATGCACCAACAACCAACGCACAACTGTGGCCCAAGTGCATTGCGCAGAATCACCATAGGTATTAATTCTAGGCATTTACATGTATGTTTTTAAAAATGAAGACTATTTATACAATGAAACAATGTTTTTTTTATTCACAATGTTTGTAAACAATAACTTCTGCCCTCTTAGGGTCTACTTGACCCGCTTATTGATTAGAAAGTATGATTAGAAACCAGGGCTGTGGAATATATTCTCTCTCACAGGCTATGAAAAAAACAAAAGCTAGGACATTGACTCCTGAGTGTTGAACTTATGCCCACTCTACAACAACCCAGTTTGTTATATGCCCCTGAGGATCATCTACGAACGTTGGAACATCTACAACTATTGAAGATGCAAAAAGGGGTTTTCAGAAATACATTTGGTTTGCAGATATGTATTATTATAAAAATAATATAACATTATTATCATAATCTTTAGTATTATTATGTTACATGTGAGACATAACCAGAAATGTCAACGTAGACAATTTACAAGAATGTGTTTACCAGGCGGTGATGAAAACACTTTAAAGGAGCTATAATTCAAACATGCAAGGATATATATATATATATATATATATATATATATATGATACGATTACCCACTTTAAAACTGTTGCTGCAATATCACTTCTCAATGTGTGTACATTTCAAGCTTTCAACAACAATAAACCAACCAGCTCAATAATGTTTCTCAGATTTACACACTGTTGAGTTTTCCTAGTTAGTAAAGAAACAACCACTAAGCCAAAACACAAAAAGCTGTAATATAATCTGTATACAAGTCATTCTATACGGAAAACAGGTACATTTTGATTGATCAATAATTCTGAGTGGGCATTCTATGCTGTATGTCTAGTTTGTCTTTTTCTGTGTTTGGCCTGATATGGTTTTCAATCAGAGGCCGGTGTTAGTCGTTGTCTCTGATTGGGAACCATATTTAGGTAGCCTGTGTTGTCATTGTTGTGTGATTGTCTATGTTAGGTGTGTCAGCACATTTGGTATATAGCGTCACGGTCGTTGTTCATTTATTGGCTTGTTCACTTTACTTCGTGTTTTCGTCATCCATTAAAACGATGCATTCACACCACGCAGCGCTTTGGTCCTCTTCTTATTACCCATGACGATCGTGACAGCTTGATCTGATCCTCAACCCTATTACGACAGCATATAATGCACAGTCATATGCAAAACCATAACACTGACAAGAAAACAATGAAGACCTGAACACGACTACACGCATTGCCATTATTTTAGTTAACAGCCACCCAGGGTTGAGTTTGGTACTTTTTCTTTGTACAAGCACCAAGCCTCCAAGGGCTGACAACCGTATTCCTAATGATAAATATAGTCTAATAAAACAAATGTCTGCATAATGAAAGACATGAAAACTGTAGCCAACAATGTATTTCGATCTGTTTTAAACGTGGATATTGTCAGTAAGGTCACGGAGACTAACAATAGACAATAGTTATTGTGGGAGGTTTAGGGTTAAAATATATGGGAAGGATCAGGAATGTTAGAGATTTGGTCACTGGGGCGATTTTGAAAGAGGGAGATTAGAACCACAAAGTAATAGGTTGGTAAGAGATCCTAAAGGTCATTTCATATTTCGGTTTAGGGGGTTATTAACTTTATGGAAAACAATATTCTAGAGATGAACCTAGAGACACAAAAAACATCACCGTTTAGAGCATCTCTTTTTAATCTGTCCTGGCAGCTAAATATTCGGGCCTGTGGGTTTGCGCTAAAGCTGTGGTAACATAGTGTTAAAGTATATGCTCCATGTTCTGTCCCTAACTATCGAAAGTACGGAATGAGTTTCGGGAGATATCCTGTATGCAACACCCTGTATATTTGGTTTAGAGAACAATGGCGGTTAATTCAAACAACAGGAGGGGATGTCGAGACATTCTGTCTACAACCGGGGTGGGGGGCACCGGGCTCTGCTTAGAGATATCAATGTTTAACCCCGGGTGGTCGGCGGATATCTCGACATGCCTTATGCATGATAGTGCACACCTTGGTTTCAAACGATTCTCTACAGATAGAATGGGGCTACATGCTTGGGCCCCTGTTGAACACACACACACCCTTTGTTTTTGAAACGCACACACACACACACACACACACACACACACAACCCGCTGCTCCGTCACACGCACACTCATGCACGCACCCCGATTTTCCGTGTCTTTTTCTTCGTGACAGACCGGGGTGATGTCGGGAAAGGACATTTTCCTATCGTTAAAGGGTGAGATACTTTTTTAAAACCATTGATTTAATACCAAAATATATAGTACTAACTTTTTAAAGACATGTTAGAATTAATTAACACATTGTACTATTATTTAAACATGCATCATTTAGTGTTTTTATGTAAAAACATTGGAGGCCTACAGTTGTACATTATTACAAACTTTATAACATACCATTGTAGGAAATTCTATAAATTGCTTCTGAGAATCTACGTCTAACAGTCGCTTCCCAATCACCTATGTCCAGTAGCCTTCAGAAATATCTATTAGGAGGGTTTCACTTATTCACATCTCTTTTTTAATCTGTCCTGGCAGCTAAATATTCGGGGCTGTGGGTTTGCGCTAAAGCTGTGGTGTTAAAGTATATGCTCCGCGTTCTGTCCCTAACTAGGGGGTGTTTCGAGACATTTTTTTTTGTTGTTGTGTGTTTTATAATGGTTACATGTTCAGTACACACCCCTGCATTCTATATTATTAAGTAGGCTGTTGGTCTTTGAGGTCCGTTATGTAAATTTGCCTTTATACATCTCATTGACCTACTGTCAACTCCCTCAGTTGTAAACATCTACAATAATCATTAGACGTACGCGTCAGAGTTATCATACCACGTGTCGGGGTTTGTACAGAGTTGGTTAAATCCACTCTTTTGCTCCCCACTTACATGGCTAATAATCTCCAAGCTGTTCTAAGCGGCGATGTTTTTGGTGTCTCTAGGTTCATCTCTAGACTGGTGAGTGAGGCCTGTTACAGCTTTCTGACAAAACCTTTAAATGTAGTTTGTGAAACCATTCAGTCGTGGATGTATGTAAAACATATTTAACACGTATTGCAGGTTACCGAAGCCTCCTGTTGTACTATGAATCCCCACTCAACCCTGTTAGCTCTTGATGTGTTGGCCGAAATATGAAATGACCTCTTCCCCTATCGTTAAAGCGTGAGATACATTTTTAAAACCAGTGCTTTAATTCATAATATTTAGTACATACATTTTAACACATGTTATAATTCCAAAATGTTTACTATTTCTTACAGATAGATGGTCCGGTTAGCCACGACCATTATCTGTTTCAAATTCATCAACTCAAAGACGCTTGTCCGCTCCATCAAAACTCCGTAAGTTTTCCCTCCATGTGTAGATCAACCGTTCCTGCCTGTAAATCCTGGGTATGCCCACATCATTAATGAATAAGATGTGTAGAAAACTGTTTAGCCATAGTTAAAGGCCTTTCATAATGAGTCTGTCATGATTGCCTGTGCCACATGTTTAACACGTGTTGCTTGTTACCTAATACTACTGTTGTACATTTAATATCCACTAGCAGATTTCGTCGCATTTGCACAAATTCGGTCATGTTACTGTGGTCTTTTTACATGTCAGTAAATATGTGTGTAAAGTGTATATGTTTGTTTCACTGTAGATTTGTTTAAGCCCTCCTAAAAACACCTAATTAAAGGCCTTTCATAAAGAGGCTGTCATGATTGCCTGTGCCACATGTTTAACACGTATTGCTTGTTACAGAATACTACTGTTGTACATTTAATATCCCCTAGCCGATTTCGTTGCATTTGCACAAATTCTGTCATGTTACTGTGGTATTTTTAAAATCAATAAATATGTGTGTAAAGTGTACATGTTTGTTTCACTGTAGATTTGTTTAAGCCCTCCTAGAAACACCTCATTACATCCCACAGCCTTAATTAATAAGCTGTGCAGAAGCTGTTTAGCCATAAGTAAAGGCCTTTCATAAAGTGGCTGTCATGATAAACCTGAAATTACCTTTAGGATCTTTTCTTTGGGGTTCTAATCTCCCCAGGTGTACATGCACTGAAAATCCTTAGGCTGGAGCCATCTGGAAGCTCTGTGCCTGTACATATAAAGATAACTAAATAGGAAACTAGGCTGAGAAACATTATTTAGATGGCTGTTTAATTGTTGTTTAAAGCCTGAAATGGACACAATGCCAAGGGACCTTGTTTCTAACACACACACACACACACACACAGACACACATTCCTGCTCCATAGATAACAACCATAAGGGCAATAAAACTGGGGGGTCATACCCGGTCCAAAAGTTCAAACACAACAACCCCCCAGTTCAACCAGGCCCCTAGACATCCATCAACAGGACTACTTCAAAGGATGACATATAGATCTGAAATAACACAACCTAACACGTGACCACAGGAACAGGGGGGACGGGGAGGGGGCACATATTCGGACACGCACAGGTCAGTCAGCATGACGTAAGGTCATCAATCAATCATTTTGACGCGTGCCGTCTACTTTAATCTCTCTCATACCCATAGAAATTAAAAAAAGCTATTTAGTTACGAATTGAACTTTAATTAAATGAGTTGACTCACATGGGATGATTTCACTGAACAACAAAAGAAAGGGAATATTGTATGATCCCCAATGATCCATCACATCTCCCAAAAATTGTTTTCAACATACATCTGTAAAATGATAGTCTAGAAACTAAAGCTTTGGTTGTCTTCCTCTCAGGATTCCATGTCTTCTCCTTGGACTTTCTCAATGTCCACCTCTTGAACATCAGACTGAGGCCTCATCTTCACTGTCACTTTCCAACCTTGTTGAGGATGGCTCGTTGTCAGGCTCAAAAAAGCCTCAAATGTGCCAAGATGGCTACCAATTTTTCAACCCTTGTATTGGTCAGCCAGTTAGTTGCATGCTTTGGTGTGTGTGTTCCCAAACAAGGACCAGTTGCATGCTTTGTTGTGTGTGTTCCCAAACAAGGACCAGTTGCATGCTTTGGTGTGTGTGTTCTCAAACAAGGACCAGTTGCATGCTTTGGTGTGTGTGTTCCCAAACAAGAACCAGTTGCATGCTTTGGTGTGTGTGTTCCCAAACAAGGACCAGTTGCATGCTTTGGTGTGTGTGTTCCCAAACAAGGACCAGTTGCATGCTTTGGTGTGTGTGTTCCCAAACAAGGACCAGTTGCATGCTTTGGTGTGTGTATTCCCAAACAAGGACCAGTTGCATGCTTTGGTGTGTGTGTTCCCAAACAAGGACCAGTTGCGCTCTGAGGCGGCTGATGTTGGTGGGATTTGGAGGATGATGGAGGCAACAGGGGAAAGAGCCTCAGATCCACAAAGTCCCTTCCACCAGGTGGCTGATGAGATATGTTGGCATATGACTGCCATATGGCATCTCCATCCCAAAGCCCTTGCTTGGTAGTGTACTTTGCAAGACTGCCAAGAACCTTGCCGTCATCCAGGCCAAGGTGGTGAGACGCGGTAGTGATGACACAATAGGCCTTGTTGATCTCTGCACCAGACAGGATGCTCTTGCCAGCATACTTGGGGTCCAACATGTATGCTGCGGCGTGTATGGGCTTCAGGCAGAAGTCTTCACACTTTTTGATGTATTTCAGAACTGCAGTTTCCTCTGCTTGGAGCAACAGTGAAGTGGGCAGGGCAGAATGTATTTCTTCTCTTACATCTGTAAGCAGAGTCTGAACATCAGACAGGATGGCATTGTCTCCCTCAATACGTGCAATGGCTACTGCTATAGGTTTCAGGCTGCTTTCCATTCTCTCCCAAAATACATAATCCAGGAGGATCCTCCTGATGGGGCTGGCCATTTAATTTCAAACAGGATGACAACACCACCCCAACAGGTGTTGCTGGGCAGCTTCAATGTGCTGCTCTTATTCTTCTCACTTTGCTTGGTGAGGTAGATTGCTGCTATAACTTGATGACCCTTCACATACCTAACCATTTCCTTGGCTCTCTTGTAGAGTGTATCTATTGTTTTCAGTGCCATGATGTCCTTGAGGAGCAGATTCAAGGCATGAGCAGCACAGCCAATAGGTGTGATGTGAGGGTAGGACTCCTCCACTTTAGACCAAGCAGCCTTCATGTTCGCAGCATTGTCTGTCACCAGTGCAAATACCTTCTGTGGCCCAAGGTCATTGATTACTGCCTTCAGCTCATCTGCAATGTAGAGATACTGGTTGAGGGGTGGAGATCATATAGTTAATTATTCTTTAACCACAAACATTCGAACACCCATCAGAGATGATTGCAATACAGTCTGCTTTCTCTATGATTTGCTTGACCTTCACTTGAACTCTGTGGAACTCTGCATCCAGCAAATGAGTAGATAAAGCATGTCTGTTTGGAGGGGTGTATGCTGGGCGAAGAACATTCAGAAATCTCTTCCAATACACATTGCCTTTGAGCATCAGAGGTGAACGAGTTGCATTCACAGCTCGAGCAAGACATTCATCAGCATTTGTCTGACTACGTTCCTCCATTGAGTCAAAAAAAATTCTGATTCCAGGAGGACCATGAGCTGTTGCTATCGATAAGGTGTCTGATTCATCATTTTCACCTCGAATAGAAGTAGAGGGACTTTTGTCAGAGGTTGCTTGTTGTGAGTGCTGAGGGAACTTCATGCACTTGGCCAGATGATTCTGCATCTTTGTTGTATTCTTCACATATGATTTGGCACAGTATTTGCAAATGTACACAGCTCTCAATTGTGCATCTTTAGAAGTTTGTGGATTTTAGGTGACAAGCCAAATTTCTTCAGCCTCCTGAGGTTGAAGAGTGCTGTTGCGACTTCTTCACCACGCTGTCTGTGTGAGTGGATCATTTCAGTTTGTCCGTGATGTGTACGCCAAGGAACTTAACTTTCCACCTTCTCCACTGCTGTCCCGTCGATGTGGATAGGGTGGTGCTCCCTCTGCTGTTTCCTGAAGTCCACCATCATCTCCTTTGTTTTGTTGATGTTGAGTGAGAGGTTGTTTTCCTGACACTACACCTCCTCCCTATAGGCTGTCTCGTCCTTGTTGGTGATCAAGCCTACTACTGTTGTGTTGTCTGTAAACTTGATGATTGAGTTGGAGGCGTGTATGGCCACACAGTCATGGGTGAACAGGGAGTACAGGAGGGGGCTGAGCATGCACCCTTGTGGGGCCCCAGTGTTGAGGATCAGCGAAGTGGAGATGTTGTATCCTTGCCACAGAGAAGGAAAGCCCACAGTCCTTGGTAGTGGGCCGCGTCGGTGGCACTGTATTATCCTCAAAGGTGTTTAGTTTGTCTGGAAGCAAGACGTCGGTGTCCGTGACATGGCTGATTTTCTTTTTGTAGTCCGTGATTGTCTTTAGACCCTGCCACATACGTCTCGTGTCTGAGCCGTTAAAATGCGACTCCACTTTGTCCCTATACTGACATTATGCTTGTTTGATTGCCTTGCGGAGGGAATAACTACACTGTTTGTATTTGACCATAGTCCCGGTCATCTTTCCATGGTTAAATGCGGTGGTTAACGCTTTCAGTTTTGCACGAATGCCGCCATCTATCCACAGTTTCTGGTTAGGGTAGGTTTTAACAGTCACAGTGGGTACATCATCTCCTATGCACTTTCTTATAAACTCACTCACCAAATCAGCGTATAAATCTATATTATTCTCTGAGGCTACCCGGAACATGTCACAGGTACATCCTGTTTGAGTTTCTTCCTATAGGAGGGGAGAAGCAAAATGGAGTCGTGGTCAGATTTGCCAAACGGAGGGCGGTGGAGGGCTTTGTATGCATCGCGGAAGTTAGAGTAGCGGTGATCCAGTGTTTTGCCAGCCCGGGTACTACAAGCAATATGCTGATAGAATTTAGGTAGCCTTATCCTCAAATTTGCTTTGTTTAAATCCCCAGCTACAATAAATGCAGCCTCCGGATATATGGTTTCCAGTTTGCATAGAGTCCAGTGAAGTTCTTGAGGGCCGTCGTGGTATCGGCTTAAGGGGGGATATACATGGCTGTGACAATAACCGTTGAGAGGAGGATGTGGTTGCTTGTGGAGGGAGAGCAGTGTGGGTGGTAGGTAGATAATCCAAAGTGAAACTGATTGGGTCCTCTAGCTCATCACCTCGACTAAAAGAAAGCTAGATTTAGAAATGAGTTTGACCTTGCCATATGTCAACAGCTGAAAAGCCTTCATTAACATACTCCGAGATAGCAAGACATTCAGTTGTCACTGAATGAAGTAGCCTACCCATCCCCATTTACAATTTCCTTTATCAAGTAAATAAATGATACTATAGCACATTCAATGACATTATTATTGTAGACTACAGGCTACTCCTGTATCTACCTTGTACAATACCGTAATCATTGAATGACGTAGCGTACCCATCCACATTTACAATTTCATGTATCAATTATATAAATAATACAAGCACACGCAGTTACATTATTGTAGAATAGGCTACTCCTGTATGCGCACTATATTAGGATACCGTTCTGATTTTCTTGATCTTGTCAGGCATGATTTTAAGGTCTTTGATCGAAGCTGTATGTCGTACCTGGTTCCGTGCTTCAGTGAAAAGTAGGTATGTATCCCCCATTCAATTCAGTTTGAGTGTGAATGTGTAGGCCTAGTGACAGTGGACAAATAAACCCATATCTCCTGTACACAATGGCATGTAGGGATAGTGTATTACAATGTAAAATATGTATATATCCTATAGCACCACTTGTGTATATTATCATTTACAATTGAATCCATCCATGAAATAAATAATACTAGCACATCAAATGACGTTACTGTACACTAGCCTACTCCCCTATCAACACAGTAAATAATATTGCCTACGTGCTTTCAACAATACGTTATCAACAAAAAGTAATTATTTTCAAATAAACCACATTTCCTCAATCGGATCAAGGACATCTTGGTAATTATTTTCATTGTCTCTAAGGAAACCATCTGGGCCAGACACTCTTGAAAATCGCGTCTACCGCTTGTAAAAAAAAAAGAACTATTTCCTATCTATATATGTGTGTATATATATGTGTGTGTGTGTGTGTATATATATATACATACAGTGGGGCAAAAAAGTATTTAGTCAGCCAACAATTGTGAAAGTTCTCCCACTTAAAAAGATGAGAGAGGCCTGTAATTTTCATCATAGGTACACTTCAACTATGACAGACAAAATTAAGGAAAAAAATCCTGAAAATCACATTGTAGGATTTTTAATGAATTTATTTGCAAATTATGGTGGAAAATAAGTATTTGGTCACCTACAAACAAGCAAGATTTCTGGCTCTCACAGACCTGTAACTTCTTCTTTAAGAGGCTCCTCTGTCCTCCACTCGTTACCTGTATTAATGGCACCTGTTTGAACTTGTTATCAGTATAAAAGACACCTGTCCACAACCTCAAACAGTCACACTCCAAACTCCACTATGGCCAAGACCAAAGAGCTGTCAAAGGACACCAGAAACAAAATTGTAAACCTGCACCAGGCTGGGAAGACTGAATCTGCAATAGGTAAGCAGCTTGGTTTGAAGAAATCAACTGTGGGAGCAATTATTAGGCTCCACGCAAAATCTCACCCCGTATGGTCAAAATGATTACAAGAACGGTGAGCAAAAA